>NC_069500.1:845876891-845963866 GCF_027579735.1 Bombina bombina | reverse complement strand
CATGTGTGTGTGTGTATATATGTATATGTGTTTATATATATATATATATATATATATATATATATATATATATATATATATATATATATATATATATATATATATACTCTGTATGTGTATATATATATATATATATATATATATATATATATATATATATTAGTAGACAACCCAAAGTATTGATCTAAGCCTATTTTGGTATAGTTCATCCCACCATTTCACCGCCAAATGCGATCAAATAAAACAAATCGTTAACTTTTTCAAAATTTTAGGTTTCTAAATAACATTATTTACAAACAGATGGTGCAATCATGGCACAAATGGTTGTAAATGCTTCTCTGTGTTTAGAAATAGCAGACATATCGGGCTTTGGCATTACTTTTTGGTACTTAGAAGGCCGCTAAATGCTGCTGCGCACCACACGTATATTATGCCCAGCAGTGAAGGGGTTAATTAGGTAGCTTGTAGGGTTAATTTTAGCTTTAGTGTAGAGATCAGCCTTCCATCTGACATATCCCACCCGTGACACCACTCGCATTTGGATTGTGGGGCACTCGTTTGTCGAATGAAGAGTGACGGTCTTGATAACGGGGAGGGGTGACGCCCACTAGGTGCCGGCCTAGGGGTTCCCCTCCTTGATGAATTGCTGGCTGAAGATCTCTAAGCTAACATTCATTTATCTCTGCTAATGAGCGTGAGCAATCCGTTCTACGCTGAAGGTACAGAAAGAGGCTTTGACCGTCTGTCGGTAGGGGTTAATTAGCTCGTTTTAAAGTGCCGCCAACAAATTAGAACTTTTACAAAGTTCAAGTTATATTAAAGTTGCCTAAACTATTAAATAGTTGATAAAGTTAGCATTTTAATAAACGTGACCGTGGCCAGTCTTTTCCCCAAAACAGTTGTATGTGTTTAATTTATTTTGTTGGTTAAGTTAGTAAACAAAATGACGCAATAGGAGGTTTATCCCTTAAGAGCAAAAGAGAGGGGGGAGAGAGAGCAAAAGAGAGGGGAGAGAGAGAGCAAAAGAGAGGGGAGAGAGAGAGAGCAAAAGAGAAGTGGAGAGAGAGAGCAAAAGAGAGGGGAGAGAGAGAGCAAAAGAGAGGGGAGAGAGAGCAAAAGAGAGGGGAGAGAGAGAGCAAAAGAGAGGGGGGAAAGAGAGAGCTTTTGGAGCGGAAGGTTTCAATCCAGCTATGGTTCCATGGTCATCGGGGCCTTTTAGTAACATCCTTTTTATCTAGTTATTCAAAATTAAAAAATGTATTCTATTTTATTTTGTTCATTGATGCAACTCAATAAATCTGGCTGCAGTCACTAAGTTCTTATGTTGCATGTTCTTCTGGTAATATTTCACAACTAGTTCTCCAACATTTTTTTAATTATTATTCTGCATGGTGCTCTGCCTGTCTACAGTTGGTAGTTTAGTAGTGGAATTGTATTTTAGCAAATGTCTTTTTTTCTTTTAGTCAACTGGACTCTTTGCTACTTACTGTATTTACCGTTTATTGCATTGCTGGAGTAAAAGCAGCAAAATAATTGATACTGGCCCGGCAAGCACTCAATCTTTGGGGTTGTTGCGGCTCAGTGGTTAGGACAACTGCGTCACAATCCAACGGTTGTGAGTTTGAACTTGGCTACAGCTTCCATTTCTTATGTTGCATGTCCTTCTGGTCACATTTGATAACGAGCTGTCCATTATCAAATTTGTTTTGTTCTCTTGAAAACCTTTGCTGAAGGAACCGCATTGCAGTACTGGCAGCAAGATGAACACATCTAGTCAGCCAATTACAAAAGACAATTGTGTGCAGGCACCAATTAGCAACAGCGCCCACTAGTGTAGAATATGTGTGTATTCCTTTTCAACAAGGGGTACCAAGAGAACAAAGCACATTTGAAAATAGAAGTGAAGTTAAAAGTCTCTTAAAATGACAATCTCTATCAGAATCATGTACATTTCATTTTGACTTTCCTATCCCTTTAAGGATTATAGAGCACCCTAGCTTTGCCACCCAAAGACATTCTTCTAGCTTTAATAAAAACGAATAAACAAAAAAACTTCATTTGCACAACACAGTGCCAGAGGGTTTTTTGTTTTGTTTTGTTTTTTTACCCTTATTGCATCAACGCACAAATGTCCTTTTTATTGTTTGACCTTTTTTAACATACAAGCAATGGGTAGTCTTAATAAAACAGGCCATGGTCTAGCACCAATAGCTGGAATCAAACCCACAACCACTGGCTTGTAAGAAGAAACCACTCAACCACAATGGCACACCCTGTCAGGAGTTTGCAGGGCTTTTACCCATTACTTTGACCAATTTAGAACATTAAAGCAAGTAAAAGTATATAAGTACTTGAGCCACAATGGATTGCAATGTCAAAGGAAGACAGGATCTGCATCCATTGTTTTTCTACTTTTAGACCAATATTTGAAGCGATAGTATATAAGCAGTGAGTTGCTCTCAGGAAATAAAATGATTATTTATCTAGGTGTGATATGTCCCTAGAATGCAATACACTACAATAGCCTTATTCCCCCAGCAGGATTAAAACTCTCATCCATGCGTTTACAAGGTTGCTTTTTAACCCACTAAGCCACCATAGATTTGTGAGCTGCTATAAAAACGACACTACCTATTATTTCCAATGTCATATCACAGTTAGTTGCTAGGTAGCTGCTGGGGTAAGTTCTTGTGCTAGAAAGCACTCAGTCAGTGGTTCAAATCCACACTGCGGCCACTACTTACAGAGCGACTTCCAGTGATTCTCCTGGAAATAATGTGCTAGTGGTTCTCCGGAAAGTAGTGTGCTGAAGTAAGTATGGGATTATTCTGGAATATGATCCTGTGATATGCAAAACATGATGGGATTAGTATATGGATGTGTGGCAAAGGTGGGAGAAGTCTGGGTAGTGTGTGATTAGGGAAGATAGGATGTGGATTTGGAAGTGGGGTGGGAATGTGGGGCAATAGTCTGGCTAGGTGACGTCGGAGTGGGTCTGTTAAGGGCAGGAGTAGTCTGGGGGGGTTGGGTAGGAAGGGAGAATAGAATGTGCATCCAGAAGGAAGAGGTGTTTGAGTAGACCGGATAGAAGCAGGAGGAACTGAGTTAGGAAGCATGATAGAGATGTGATGGTGTGGAGCCTGGAATGAGAGGGCTCATTAGTAAAAAAGAGGGGCTAGTGGAGTTAAAATTTGTGGCTGTGAGAGTAGTCATGCTGGTCTAAGGCAGGAAATTAATTGGGTGGTGTAGTCTGATTGGGTATGCAGTTTTTCATCTCTAGCCAGAATGCTCCTCCATTCCTAACCCTATTTTTTCCCTCCAAGCTGACCCCCTCTTCTAGATTCCCATTCTACCCTCCTCCAATCACACAATAGTTACCAAGATTTCCTTCTGCTTGCTATTTTTTGTAATATTAGGTTTTTTTATTTTTGGAATTTTGTATTATTTTTTTAAGGTAATTAATATATTTGTCATTTTATTTCAGTGTATTTTAATTGGGGGTAATAAACAATGTAGTATTCAAAGGAGTAATCCGGAAACTTGCAGAATTAAAATAATATACCCTTTATTGATCCATCAATGTTAAAACAAATGTGCAGCTTCAGTCAGTTTATTCCATCTTAGGGTAGGCTTGTCACTAATGCTGATGTGTTTCGGCTACTTCTGCTATGATTACGGCAGCATTAGTGACAAGCCTACCCTAAGATGGAATAAACTGACTGAAGCTGCACATTTGTTTTAACATTGATGGATCAATAAAGGGTATATTATTTTAATTCTGCAAGTTTCCGGATTACTCCTTTGAATACTACATTGTTTATTTTAAATTTTGGAGCCAGTAAAGGATATCCGGTATGGTGAATGTGAGGCCACAGATCACGAGGGGGTGAGTACATAGACACTGACGTAACAGTTCACACAGGAATGGCGTGAGAGACACAGACACTCGCAGGGAATCACAGTGAGTCTGGAGGCTTGAGGAGGGGAAGGACGGCCCACCCGGCACGGAACGGATGATAAGGGCATCCCCTAGGACCGAGCTCCGGCGGAATCGTGAAATTGATATATGTGAGTAATCACGCAAATGTGTATTTGCTTATCAGAGGTATTCTGAATTAACAGTATGAACGACAAGTGTGGTACCACCCCCTGAATATTGCCATTACTAACGATAATAAGAATTATACCGAAGGGGATTCTTTGAATGTGATCGAATAGGCACTGGACTTAATGGTATAGGGCTAGATACTGCATGCATTTTCATTAAGTTAGGGGGTGTTAGATTAGGGGGCTTAGTTATTAGCTTTATACTTGGCATTGTGGGTGTTGGCGGTTTTGGGGTTAATAGTTTAATTAGATACTTTGCATTGTGGGGGGTTGGTGGATTGGGGTTAATAGGTTAATTAGGTGTTTATGTTGTGGGTGGTTGGAAGTTTAGGTGTTAATATTTTAATGAGGTGTTTGCGATGTGGGGGATGACGGTTTAGGGGTTAATAACTTTTATTAGTGATTGCGATGTGGGAGATGGCGGTTTAGGGGTTAATAACTTTTATTAGTGATTGTGATGTGGGAATGGTGTTTTGACGTGTCGGTTTAATTTTTTTTTTCCGGTTTCAATTTTCACGTGTGAATTCAACATTTGTTAAATTTTTAGTTACTCGTGCAAGATGATATACTAGCGTAAGTTACTCCCTCCAGCTGTGGAAATGATTTTCTGCAGTGTAGCGGCCCCACCCTCTGATCACATTCTAAGGGTAAATCCTAAGGTTCTCCCATTACATCTTCCATATTGCTATGCTGAATGTTAAATATTACATTTCCCAGCATCCCTGTCTCTCACTGCAGATATATATAAAACAATGGCCACTTTCAAGCATCTTGACATGGACTTCAACCCCATTAGACTGCCACATTCAACATATCTGTCCCTATACTGCTAACTCCTTAAGGTGCTACACTGTCCCTGTTACCTACTCACCCACTCTGCACACATTCAGGGAGGGGTTTCTAGAAATAACATCACATTTTGACCCAACAGCCACTTTATCTACAGTGGGGGGTTATTTGCCCTACTCTAAACACTGCAGCTAATAGGAGTCAAACATACTGCAGCAATCAGGCTGAGCCAGTCAAGAATGCAGGAGAGCTACCTGGCCAATTAACCTTAGTAACCTAACTGGTATTTATAGTCCTCAATCCAGGACATTTTTAACTTAGGGAGACTCCAAACAGTTTTATTTCACCCCTATATCAGAGCAACATTAAACTTGCTAAACTGGCCATTTTCATTTGAAAAAAACAGACAGTAAAAACTGTTTTGTGATTCTGAATTTTAAATATTACAACTCCCAGCATGCCTTTCTCCAAGACCTGCCAACTAATTTGCATATTCAGTGAGATCACAGAAAGCTACATTACAGGAAGGGAATAGTAATATGTCACAGTTGTTATCCATGTATCTCCAATTGCAGTGTAAAAATATTGTCTTGTTTCATGCCAACACATAGAAAAAACTAATATTTAAGACTAAACAGACTAAAAAAAGGAAAAAAGGCAAATGTTTTCTATCTCCACTTCTAGTTAAGTGGCTTAACCCCTTAGTGACCAGACCATTTTTTCAATTTTCTTAACATTAAGGACCAGGGTTGGTTTTACATTTCTGCGGTGTTAGTGTTTAGCTGTAATTTTCCCTCTTACTCATTTACTGTACCCACACATATTATATACAATTTTTCTCACCATTAAATTGAATTTCTAAAGATACCATTATTTTCATTATATCATATAATTTACTATAAAAAAATTATAAAATCTGTTACGCATCTACAACCACCAAAAACACCCATGATAAATAGTTTCTAATTTTGTCCTGAGTTTAGAAATCTCCAATGTTTACATGTTCTTCGCTTTTTTTTGAAAGTTATAGGGCAATAAGTACAAGTAGCACTTTGCTGTTTCCAAACCATTTTGTTCAAAATTAGCAAAAACATAATTTATGTAAGAACTTACCTGATAAATTCATTTCTTTCATATTAACAAGAGTCCATGAGCTAGTGACGTATGGGATATACATTCCTACCAGGAGGGGCAAAGTTTCCCAAACCTTAAAATGCCTATAAATACACCCCTCACCACACCCACAAATCAGTTTAACGAATAGCCAAGAAGTGGGGTGATAAGAAAAAAAGTGCGAAGCATATAAAATAAGGAATTGGAATAATTGTGCTTTATACAAAAAAATCATAACCACCACAAAAAGGGTGGGCCTCATGGACTCTTGTTAATATGAAAGAAATGAATTTATCAGGTAAGTTCTTACATAAATTATGTTTTCTTTCATGTAATTAACAAGAGTCCATGAGCTAGTGACGTATGGGATAATGACTACCCAAGATGTGGATCTTTCCACACAAGAGTCACTAGAGAGGGAGGGATAAAATAAAGACAGCCAATTCCTGCTGAAAATAATCCACACCCAAAATAAAGTTTAACAAAAAACATAAGCAGAAGATTCAAACTGAAACCGCTGCCTGAAGAACTTTTCTACCAAAAACTGCTTCAGAAGAAGAAAATACATCAAAATGGTAGAATTTAGTAAAAGTATGCAAAGAGGACCAAGTTGCTGCTTTGCAGATCTGGTCAACCGAAGCTTCATTCCTAAACGCCCAGGAAGTAGATACTGACCTAGTAGAATGAGCTGTAATTCTCTGAGGCGGAATTTTACCCGACTCAACATAGGCAAGATGAATTAAAGATTTCAACCAAGATGCCAAAGAAATGGCAGAAGCTTTCTGGCCTTTCCTAGAACCGGAAAAGATAACAAATAGACTAGAAGTCTTACGGAAAGATTTCGTAGCTTCAACATAATATTTCAAAGCTCTAACAACATCCAAAGAATGCAATGATTTCTCCTTAGAATTCTTAGGATTAGGACATAATGAAGGAACCACAATTTCTCTACTAATGTTGTTGGAATTCACAACTTTAGGTAAAAATTCAAAAGAAGTTCGCAACACCGCCTTATCCTGATGAAAAATCAGAAAAGGAGACTCACACGAAAGAGCAGACAATTCAGAAACTCTTCTAGCAGAAGAGATGGCCAAAAGGAACAAAACTTTCCAAGAAAGTAATTTAATGTCCAATGAATGCATAGGTTCAAACGGAGGAGCTTGAAGAGCTCCTAGAACCAAATTCAAACTCCAAGGAGGAGAAATTGACTTAATGACAGGTTTTATACGAACCAAAGCTTGTACAAAACAAAGAATATCAGGAAGAATAGCAATTTTTCTGTGAAAAAGAACAGAAAGAGCGGAGATTTGTCCTTTCAAAGAACTTGCGGACAAACCCTTATCTAAACCATCCTGAAGAAACTGTAAAATTCTCGGTATTCTAAAAGAATGCCAAGAAAAATGATGAGAAAGACACCAAGAAATATAAGTCTTCCAGACTCTATAATATATCTCTCGAGATACAGATTTACGAGCCTGTAACATAGTATTAATCACGGAGTCAGAGAAACCTCTATGACCAAGAATCAAGCGTTCAATCTCCATACCTTTAAATTTAAGGATTTCAGATCCGGATGGAAAAAAGGACCTTGTGACAGAAGGTCTGGTCTTAACGGAAGAGTCCATGGTTGGCAAGATGCCATCCGGACAAGATCCGCATACCAAAACCTGTGAGGCCATGCCGGAGCTATTAGCAGAACAAACGAGCATTCCCTCAGAATCTTGGAGATTACTCTTGGAAGAAGAACTAGAGGCGGAAAGATATAGGCAGGATGATACTTCCAAGGAAGTGATAATGCATCCACTGCCTCCGCCTGAGGATCCCGGGATCTGGACAGATACCTGGGAAGTTTCTTGTTTAGATGAGAGGCCATCAGATCTATCTCTGGGAGCCCCCACATTTGAACAATCTGAAGAAATACCTCTGGGTGAAGAGACCATTCGCCCAGATGCAACGTTTGGCGACTGAGATAATCCGCTTCCCAATTGTCTACACCTGGGATATGAACCGCAGAGATTAGACAGGAGCTGGATTCCGCCCAAACCAAAATTCGAGATACTTCTTTCATAGCCAGAGGACTGTGAGTCCCTCCTTGATGATTGATGTATGCCACAGTTGTGACATTGTCTGTCTGAAAACAAATGAACGATTCTCTCTTCAGAAGAGGCCAAAACTGAAGAGCTCTGAAAACTGCACGGAGTTCCAAGATATTGATCGGTAATCTCACCTCCTGAGATTCCCAAACTCCTTGTGCCGTCAGAGATCCCCACACAGCTCCCCAACCTGTGAGACTTGCATCTGTTGAAATTACAGTCCAGGTCGGAAGAACAAAAGAAGCCCCCTGAATTAAACGAAGGTGATCTGTCCACCACGTTAGAGAGTGCCGAACAATCGGTTTTAAAGATATTAATTGATATATCTTCGTGTAATCCCTGCACCATTGGTTCAGCATACAGAGCTGAAGAGGTCGCATGTGAAAACGAGCAAAGGGGATCGCGTCCGATGCAGCAGTCATAAGACCTAGAATTTCCATGCATAAGGCTACCGAAGGGAATGATTGAGACTGAAGGTTTCGACAGGCTGTAATCAATTTTAGACGTCTCTTGTCTGTTAAAGACAGAGTCATGGACAATGAATCTATCTGGAAACCCAGAAAGGTTACCCTTGTTTGAGGAATCAAAGAACTTTTTGGTAAATTGATCCTCCAACCATGATCTTGAAGAAACAACAAAAGTCGATTCGTATGAGACTCTGCTAAATGTAAAGACTGAGCAAGTACCAAGATATCGTCCAAATAAGGAAATACCACAATACCCTGTTCTCTGATTACAGACAGAAGGGCACCGAGAATCTTTGTGAAAATTCTTGGAGCTGTAGCAAGGCCAAACGGTAGAGCCACAAATTGGTAATGCTTGTCTAGAAAAGAGAATCTCAGGAACTGATAGTGATCTGGATGAATCGGAATATGCAGATATGCATCCTGTAAATCTATTGTGGACATATAATTCCCTTGCTGAACAAAAGGCAATATAGTCCTTACAGTTACCATCTTGAACGTTGGTATCCTTACATAACGATTCAATAATTTTAGATCCAGAACTGGTCTGAAGGAATTCTCCTTCTTTGGTACAATGAAGAGATTTGAATAAAACCCCATCCCCTGTTCCGGAACTGGAACTGGCATAATTACTCCAGCCAACTCTAGATCTGAAACACAATTCAGAAATGCTTGAGCTTTCACTGGATTTACTGGGACATGGGAAAGAAAAAATCTCTTTGCAGGAGGTCTCATCTTGAAACCAATTCTGTACCCTTCTGAAACAATGTTCTGAATCCAAAGATTGTGAACAGAATTGATCCAAATTTCTTTGAAAAAACGTAACCTGCCCCCTACCAGCTGAACTGGAATGAGGGCCGTACCTTCATGTGAACTTAGAAGCAGGCTTTGCCTTTCTAGCAGGCTTGGATTTATTCCAGACTGGAGATGGTTTCCAAACTGAAACTGCTCCTGAGGACGAAGGATCAGGCTTTTGTACTTTGTTGAAACGAAAGGAACGAAAACGATTGTTAGCCCTGTTTTTACCTTTAGACTTTTTATCCTGTGGTAAAAAAGTTCCTTTCCCACCAGTAACAGTTGAAATAATAGAATCCAACTGAGAACCAAATAATTTGTTTCCCTGGAAAGAAATGGAAAGTAGAGTTGATTTAGAAGCCATATCAGCATTCCAGGTCTTAAGCCATAAAGCTCTTCTGGCTAAGATAGCCAGAGACATAAACCTAACATCAACTCTAATAATATCAAAAATGGCATCACAGATGAAATTATTAGCATGCTGGAGAAGAATAATAATATCATGAGAATCACGATTTGTTACTTGTTGCGCTAGAGTTTCCAACCAAAAAGTTGAAGCTGCAGCAACATCAGCCAATGATATAGCAGGTCTAAGAAGATTACCTGAACATAGATAAGCTTTTCTTAGAAAAGATTCAATTTTTCTATCTAAAGGATCCTTAAACGAGGTACCATCTGACGTAGGAATGGTAGTACGTTTAGCAAGGGTAGAAATAGCCCCATCAACTTTAGGGATTTTGTCCCAAAATTCTAACCTGTCAGGCGGAACAGGATATAATTGCTTAAAACGTTTAGAAGGAGTAAATGAATTACCCAATTTATCCCATTCCTTAGAAATTACTGCAGAAATAGCATTAGGAACAGGAAAGACTTCTGGAATAACCGCAGGAGCTTTAAAAACCTTATCCAAACGTATAGAATTAGTATCAAGAGGACTAGAATCCTCTATTTCTAAAGCAATTAGTACTTCTTTAAGTAAAGAGCGAATAAATTCCATCTTAAATAAATATGAAGATTTATCAGCATCAATCTCTGAGATAGAATCCTCTGAACCAGAAGAGTCCAAAGAATCAGAATGATGGTGTTCATTTAAAAATTCATCTGTAGAGAGAGAAGATTTAAAAGACTTTTTACGTTTACTAGAAGGAGAAATAACAGACAAAGCCTTCTTTATGGATTCAGAAACAAAATCTCTTATGTTATCAGGAACATTCTGCACCTTAGATGTTGAGGGAACTGCAACAGGCAATGGTACATCACTAAAGGAAATATTATCTGCTTTAACAAGTTTGTCATGACAATTATTACAAACAACAGCTGGAGGAATAGCTACCAAAAGTTTACAGCAGATACACTTAGCTTTGGTAGATCCAGCAGGCAGTGGTTTTCCTGTAGTATCTTCTGGCTCAGATGCAACGTGAGACATCTTGCAATATGTAAGAGAAAAAACAACATATAAAGCAAAATAGATCAAATTCCTTATAAGACAGTTTCAGGAATGGGAAAAAAATGCCAAACATCAAGCTTCTAGCAACCAGAAGCAAATGAAAAATGAGACTGAAATAATGTGGAGACAAAAACGACGCCCATATTTTTTGGCGCCAAATAAGACGCCCACATTATTTGGCGCCTAAATGCTTTTGGCGCCAAAAATGACGCCACATCCGGAACGCCGACATTTTTGGCGCAAAATAACGTCAAAAATGACGCAACTTCCGGCGACACGTATGACGCCGGAAACGGAAAAGAATTTTTGCGCCAAAAAAGTCCGCGCCAAGAATGACGCAATAAAATGAAGCATTTTCAGCCCCCGCGAGCCTAACAGCCCACAGGGAAAAAAGTCAAATTTTTGAGGTAAGAAAAAATATGATAATTTAAAGCATAATCCCAAATATGAAACTGACTGTCTGGAAATAAGGAAAGTTGAACATTCTGAGTCAAGGCAAATAAATGTTTGAATACATATATTTAGAACTTTATAAATAAAGTGCCCAACCATAGCTTAGAGTGTCACAGAAAATAAGACTTACTTACCCCAGGACACTCATCTACATGTTTGTAGAAAGCCAAACCAGTACTGAAACGAGAATCAGTAGAGGAAATGGTAAATATAAGAGTATATCGTCGATCTGAAAAGGGAGGTAAGAGATGAATCTCTACGACCGATAACAGAGAACCTTATGAAATAGACCCCGTAGAAGGAGATCACTGCATTCAATAGGCAATACTCTCTTCACATCCCTCTGACATTCACTGCACGCTGAGAGGAAAACCGGGCTCCAACTTGCTGCGGAGCGCATATCAACGTAGAATCTAGCACAAACTTACTTCACCACCTCCCTTGGAGGCAAAGTTTGTAAAACTGATTTGTGGGTGTGGTGAGGGGTGTATTTATAGGCATTTTAAGGTTTGGGAAACTTTGCCCCTCCTGGTAGGAATGTATATCCCATACGTCACTAGCTCATGGACTCTTGTTAATTACATGAAAGAAATATACATTGTAATATCTGTCAGGAATCCATGAATAACTGCTCACATGTGTACATATATTTTTTTTAGTAGACAACCCAAAGTATTGATCTTGGCCCATTTTGGTATATTTAATGCCACCATTTATCTGCCAAACGCGATCAAATAATAAAAAAAAAATTAAGCAAGCCATACTGCTCCAAAGAGCCGTAGAATGGTGCCACAGTTAAACACCTAAAGCATTGGAAACACATAGACAACATGATCCTTAAAGGGACATGAAATCCAATTTTTTTCTTTAATGATTTAGAAAGAGCATAACATTTTAAACAACTTTCTAATTTACTTCTATTATCTAATTTGCTTTAATCTCTTGATATACTTTGGTGAAAAGCATATCTAGATAGGCTAAGTAACTGCTAATTGGTTGCTGCACATAGATGCCTCACGTGATTGGCTCACCCATGTGCATTGCTATTTTTTCAACAAAGGATATCTAAAGACTGAAGCAAATTAGATAATAGACGTAAATTGGAATGTTGTTTAAAATTGTGTTCTCTACTTGAATCATTAAATAATTTTTTTGGGTTTAGTGTCCCTTTAACTCCAGGGATCTAGCCGCACTATTATGGACAAATGCACAATACAGACCCACTAACATCTCAGACTTCCCACTTCTGGAAGAAATGCTTACAGAGGGGGACAAAGTAAGGCACACAAGCTCCCACATTTCTACCCCGCACTCCCCTTTGACACCAATATATGGCAATCACAAACTCCCTCTGCATATCAACCCAACACAGACCCTGCCGATCTTTCCAACAAACTGCATCTATACAGTAACAGAAGCAGAGAGACTCAAAACGCCACAAGAATTACAACCCGATCACCCTACCCTCGCAGCATCATGGTTCGCATGTTCACAAATTAAACACTACCTTAGTACACACAGAAGTAAAAAAACACTTGTTCAGACGCGCCACCGCATTTTAGACACTTTGCACCATGGCTCATATGCCTAAAAACTTTATTTCCATTAATTATAAAATCCGCCTGACACCCTCAGAGGACTTGCTCCCTACATACACCATCCAATGGCACAAGGAATTAGGTATTACCTGTACATCTAAGGAATGGAGACGCTTGTTTAAACTAGGAAGAAGTGTCTCAGTCTCAGCTCATACTCAAGAATCACATTACAAACTACTGAGCAGGTGGTATCTTACACCAGCCAGGCTGACATAGATTTACCCCACAACATCAGGCAGGTGTTGGAGGGGATGTGGAGCAGAGGGCTCCCTAATACGCATATGGTGGGACTGCCCCCTTGTGGAGAACTACTGGAAAGCAGAATGGTCAGAAATGAATACGATTTTAGAAACAGACATCCCTAGAACACCTGAAACTCTGATTTTCCATTTCACAACTAAAATTAAAAACAAACTAAAAAAAGCTCTCCTAGTTTTAATGCTGGCCTGCGCTAAAAGCCTCATACCAGCCAATTGGAAAACAACCAATATTCCCACTGTGAAGGAGTGGAGAACTAAAATGTCGCTGACCTTGGAACTAGAAAGATATCAGTACTTACGCACTTTGCAAATTGGGACACACGAAGTGATGCTCCAGATGTGGACCGCCAACAAACAGAACACTGAAAAACGGCCTAAACATAGGCTATTCTGTTTCCCCTAGAAACAACACATACCCACCCGCCTTCCCTTCCCCTCGTGCTCCACCCTCCCTCTCTCCCATACTAATTAGAAATATAAAAAATCCATAAGCACATATGATTTAGCTCAACTCTGGGTTAAACTTGTCAAATTAGGCTACTTGAGTGCAAAAACATTCTTTGAGCTACAATTAGTAGTTACTTTGTTAGTATACTATATCTTATTTATGTTATTTCTGCATTCATATAGCATATCCTAGCATTAAAATTGAAATATACCAAAGGTTAAAAACAGAAAACAGGCAAACAAAAACAATGTATAAGAGCCAAAGACAGGAGTATGGAATCAATATTGCTAATATGTGGACCTTTCGCCATTGAACTTTTTTTATAATCAATTTTTATTGAGATTCTTGGCAGATACAATATAAAGCCTTAGTCCATTTACAACAAGATGTAAGGTACAGAGTATATACAATGAGATATGATAGGTAATTCGCTACATAACAGGTTCGTAGGTCTATAACAATAATGATAGACTATACCAGCATCTTCTTAAGAAATAAGTATAACTAAACGTCTTTATGTATCAAACCGTACCTGTATATCAGGGTATAAAAAGGAAAAAACACTTTCAATTATAGAAGTGCTGAAGGCACATCTAATAGTCAACTCTAATTTCAATCGATGAATATGCAAATGGCCTTGCTGTAGTGGAATCTCGTTTTTCATAGGGTTAGCATTAACAAACCTCCTGTAATATGTGAGATCACTTTTGGACCCTAATAAAGGTAAATGGTTTGAGGGAGGAGTTTAATTGGTAAAGACTGTCACCCCTGGGCTAATAATAGGAGTTAGCGGGGAATGGTACAACGGACGAGAGCTGCTCTATGTAAGGGGGAGTGGGGGGAGGAGGTAAAGTGGTTTGGGGGATTAGCTAATATTGTGAGACGGGTGTGAAGAGGCTTATACGAGAGGTCAAGTCTAGTAGTGGTGGGATAAGGACATCTGGAAGAGGACTATGGGAGAAGTTCATGATTAATGAAATGAGCGGGTGGGGGTACCTGAGCCGATGAGTAGATGAGCTAGGATAGATGGGTACCAAATAGGGACAAAGAGGTTGGGATTACGTTGAGGTTTGGAGTGGCGGAGGTCTTAAAGCTCTGTGGGCCCTTTCTATTTCCAGCGGAGGGGGCGTGAGGATTCTCTTTAATGTGTTGAAAGAGGCCTTGTAGGTAGACCATCAGGTCTGTTGGTTTTATAGATTCTGGGACTCCTCTAATGCGAAGGATGCTCCTCCTATTCCTATTTTCAAGGTCCTCTATCTTTTCTTGAAGAGCATCGATTTTAGAGTCATGTATAGAAGATTGCGTGTAAAGAGATCCTACTATTTTGTTCATGGATTCTTGCGTGCCTTCTATTTCTACGATTCTCTCCCCCATTTCAGAGATATCCCTGCGCATGCTGGTTAGTTCCCTGGTAATAAGGGACTTGAGGGAGTCAAAGTCTTCCTTAGAAGGGAGGTTGGCTAAATCCTGTTTAAACTGCGCTAAATAATCTGGGGATGACTGAGAGCTAGTGGTTGCAGGCACATCTGGAGTAGGAGGGTCTGGATTATCAGCTGTGGTGGAGTGGAAAAAAGAACTGACCAAAGTGGCCGGGTTGGTCTGACTTTTAGTATTTTTATCTACTGTTAGCTTTGTTTTTGGATGCCATTTTTTTCATTTTTTTATTATATATATTTTTTTATTTATTTTTTTATTTACTTTCTTTCTTTTCTTTTTTACTCCTTTGTTGATTTATTTCCTTTATGCTTTCTATTTGAGCTGAGAAGTGGAGTAGGTCCTGAGGCAGTAAGGGTGCCTAAGTGCTTTCTCAAGGGGGGAGCTGTTGTTTTTTTTTTAAAGATGGCAGTGGTGTGAGTTATGTAACAGTAGGAGCCACATATATCAGTTTATGTCTAGCTTGTATTCCTGTTCTTTTTCTAGTGTAGCAGAGGAGGGGTGCAGCTCTTAGTCAGGGATTTAGCGTAAATATTGTAATCACTCACATTTGTGGTATAAACTCCACTAAGATCTGAGGCAAGGAATTGTTTAATGGAGGTTATGTAAAATAAACTCTTAGCAGGGCCTTCAGAAGAATCCACATAAGCTGTGTGGAATGAAAGATGTCACCTACATGAAGCGGTTCACTGTGGGGACCTGTGAGGAAAGCGCTCTCAGCACTGTCTGTATTCAAAGCGGTGTAACGGACCTTGTCGTTATTTCATTGCTAGGCTAGGTGCGTGATCTTCCCGGTGTGAGTAACGGGTTCCCCAGGGTCATGGCATAAATGCAAGCTGCGTTGCAACAGGAGACATCCGATGTCTCGTGGGCTGCAGGATGCCGGCAGAGTCACTGTTAGCGGACTGAGATTCTGATCGCACAAGCCGAACAGCTCGTTTTAACTGGTGATGTCTTCACATCTAGAGCTGTAGGGTTTCAGCAGCTTAATGCGATGTGTTGATAGCGTTTACCACTGTTTTCTCTGATGTTTGTCCGACTGTTGTACCGGAGCTGTACAATTACACGGCCATTAGCCTGCTTGGCCAAGCCCCATAGTTACGTTTTCCTATTGTATTTTTTTAAATGTTTTTAGTGAAATATTCTGTTGGCATTAGTGTTTCATTAGCCCCTATATATGTTTATTAAAACATTGCAGAATGGATAACATGAAGACATTAGGGTAGATTGGTGCAAAGTGCCAAATATGGACATTTGTGCAATCAAGTAAATATTATGGAAACACTTTCTGGCTCTGTCCAGCATTTACTGTTTAGTTACTTGATACAATGCAAGTGTTATTAAAGAAAACACAATGATTTAAAGTGACCTTTCCTCTTCAGCTCTTAAAGGGACATAAAACACCCTGACAGGGCTGAACATTTCTGAAAACATTGTCACTTTTCTGCAGTTATTTTCAGTGACAAACTGACCCCTACAATGTTCCTTATTTGGAGAAGCCAATTCAGATAAGCTTGCCACTGTCATTTTGTTAGCAAGACTAACATTGCTTCATATTATCTCTGTGCAGTCAAATTAGGCACAAATTAGGAACAACTACAAAGTTTGACTTTAGAGAACAAAGCAAAATAGTTACTAGAAGTAAATTGTTGTTTTTTTAAATTATGTGATAATTCTGAATTATTTCATCTTTCTGAATAATAAAAAAAAAGTTTAATGTCCCTTTAATTTCCATGTTAAGTTTTATTTCCATTAAGAGGATTTCTAAAATGTGTTCCCTACGCCACAAGTGGAGCAGCAAATCTAATGTGATTTGTCACAAGTCTGGGCATGTTTAGCCTACATACAAATAGAATGTTCTATAGAAATCTAATGTGATTTGTCACAAGTCTGGGCATGTTTAGCCTACATACAAATAGAATGTTCTATAGAAATCTAATGTGATTTGTCACAAGTCTGGACATGTTTAGCCTACATACAAATAGAATGTTCTATAGAAATCTAATGTGATTTGTCACAAGTCTGGACATGTTTAGCCTACATACAAATAGAATGTTCTATAGAAATCTAATGTGATTTGTCACAAGTCTGGGCATGTTTAGCCTACATACAAATAGAATGTTCTATAGAAATCTAATGTGATTTGTCACAAGTCTGGACATGTTTAGCCTACATACAAATAGAATGTTCTATAGCAATCTAATGTGATTTGTCACAAGTCTGGGCATGTTTAGCCTACATACAAATAGAATGTTCTATAGAAATCTAATGTGACTTGTCACAAGTCTGGACATGTTTAGCCTACATACAAATAGAATGTTCTATAGAAATCTAATGTGATTTGTCACAAGTCTGGACATGTTTAGCCTACATACAAATAGAATGTTCTATAGAAATGTAATGTGATTTGTCACAAGTCTGGGCATGTTTAGCCTACATACAAATAGAATGTTCTATAGAAATCTAATGTGATTTGTCACAAGTCTGGACATGTTTAGCCTACATACAAATAGAATGTTCTATAGAAATCTAATGTGATTTGTCACAAGTCTGGACATGTTTAGCCTACATACAAATAAAATGTTCTATAGAAATCTAATGTGATTTCTCACAAGTCTGGACATGTTTAGCCTACATACAAATAGAATGTTCTATAGAAATCTAATGTGATTTGTCACAAGTCTGGACATGTTTAGCCTACATACAAATAGAATGTTCTATAGAAATCTAATGTGATTTGTCACAAGTCTGGACATGTTTAGCCTACATACAAATAGAATGTTCTATAGAAATGTAATGTGATTTGTCACAAGTCTGGGCATGTTTAGCCTACATACAAATAGAATGTTCTACAGAAATCTAATGTGATTTGTCACAAGTCTGGACATGTTTAGCCTACATACAAATAGAATGTTCTACAGAAATCTAATGTGATTTGTCACAAGTCTGGACATGTTTAGCCTACATACAAATAAAATGTTCTATAGAAATCTAATGTGATTTGTCACAAGTCTGGACATGTTTAGCCTACATACAAATAGAATGTTCTATAGAAATGTAATGTGATTTGTCACAAGTCTGGACATGTTTAGCCTACATACAAATAGAATGTTCTATAGAAATGTAATGTGATTTGTCACAAGTCTGGACATGTTTAGCCTACATACAAATAGAATGTTCTATAGAAATGTAATGTGATTTGTCACAAGTCTGGACATGTTTAGCCTACATACAAATAGAATGTTCTATAGAAATGTAATGTGATTTGTCACAAGTCTGGGCATGTTTAGCCTACATACAAATAGAATGTTCTATAGAAATCTAATGTGATTTGTCACCAGTCTGGACATGTTTAGCCTACATACAAATAGAATGTTCTATAGAAATCTAATATGATTTGTCACAAGTCTGGACATGTTTAGCCTACATACAAATAGAATGTTCTATAGAAATGTAATGTGATTTGTCACAAGTCTGGACATGTTTAGCCTACATACAAATAGAATGTTCTATAGAAATGTAATGTGATTTGTCACAAGTCTGGACATGTTTAGCCTACATACAAATAGAATGTTCTATGGAAATGTAATGTGATTTGTCACAAGTCTGGACATGTTTAGCCTACATACAAATAGAATGTTCTATAGAAATGTAATGTGATTTGTCACAAGTCTGGACATGTTTAGCCTACATACAAATAGAATGTTCTATAGAAATGTAATGTGATTTGTCACAAGTCTGGACATGTTTAGCCTACATACAAATAGAATGTTCTATAGAAATCTAATGTGATTTGTCACAAGTCTGGGCATGTTTAGCCTACATACAAATAGAATGTTCTATAGAAATCTAATGTGATTTGTCACCAGTCTGGACATGTTTAGCCTACATACAAATAGAATGTTCTATAGAAATCTAATATGATTTGTCACAAGTCTGGACATGTTTAGCCTACATACAAATAGAATGTTCTATAGAAATGTAATGTGATTTGTCACAAGTCTGGACATGTTTAGCCTACATACAAATAGAATGTTCTATAGAAATGTAATGTGATTTGTCACAAGTCTGGACATGTTTAGCCTACATACAAATAGAATGTTCTATGGAAATGTAATGTGATTTGTCACAAGTCTGGACATGTTTAGCCTACATACAAATAGAATGTTCTATAGAAATGTAATGTGATTTGTCACAAGTCTGGACATGTTTAGCCTACATACAAATAGAATGTTCTATAGAAATGTAATGTGATTTGTCACAAGTCTGGACATGTTTAGCCTACATACAAATAGAATGTTCTATAGAAATCTAATGTGATTTGTCACAAGTCTGGGCATGTTTAGCCTACATACAAATAGAATGTTCTATAGAAATCTAATGTGATTTGTCACCAGTCTGGACATGTTTAGCCTACATACAAATAGAATGTTCTATAGAAATCTAATATGATTTGTCACAAGTCTGGACATGTTTAGCCTACATACAAATAGAATGTTCTATAGAAATGTTATGTGATTTGTCACAAGTCTGGACATGTTTAGCCTACATACAAATAGAATGTTCTATAGAAATGTAATGTGATTTGTCACAAGTCTGGACATGTTTAGCCTACATACAAATAGAATGTTCTATAGAAATGTAATGTGATTTCTCACAAGTCTGGACATGTTTAGCCTACATACAAATAGAATGTTCTATAGAAATCTAATGTGATTTGTCACAAGTCTGGACATGTTTAGCCTACATACAAATAGAATGTTCTATAGAAATCTAATGTGATTTGTCACAAGTCTGGACATGTTTAGCCTACATACAAATAGAATGTTCTATAGAAATGTAATGTGATTTGTCACAAGTCTGGGCATGTTTAGCCTACATACAAATAGAATGTTCTATAGAAATGTAATGTGATTTGTCACCAGTCTGGACATGTTTAGCCTACATACAAATAGAATGTTCTATAGAAATGTAATGTGATTTGTCACAAGTCTGGACATGTTTAGCCTACATACAAATAGAATGTTCTATAGAAATGTAATGTGATTTGTCACAAGTCTGGACATGTTTAGCCTACATACAAATAGAATGTTCTATAGAAATGTAATGTGATTTGTCACAAGTCTGGACATGTTTAGCCTACATACAAATAGAATGTTCTATAGAAATGTAATGTGATTTGTCACAAGTCTGGACATGTTTAGCCTACATACAAATAGAATGTTCTATAGAAATGTAATGTGATTTGTCACAAGTCTGGACATGTTTAGCCTACATACAAATAGAATGTTCTATAGAAATGTAATGTGATTTGTCACAAGTCTGGACATGTTTAGCCTACATACAAATAGATTGTTCTATAGAAATGTAATGTGATTTGTCACAAGTCTGGACATGTTTAGCCTACATACAAATAGAATGTTCTATAGAAATGTAGAAGATTAAAAGGTGATAGAGTGGGTTTGTTGACCATAATATGAAACATGGTGGATTTAATAAAGGGATAGAAATGTGAATAAATTCATTACAATGTGAAGAAGCATCTTTGTAATATACTTCCCTTAGCAAAACTGCTTCTAGTAAAGGCTATTAGTGTTTTTCTGTGGCATACGCACATATCCTGTGCACCAGTATTTACACTCAGAGAGCTGGGGGTGACGTGTACTTTGTTTGTGCCATAGAAGCCACCACTGACTCTCTGAGAAGGTGTAGTGTTTGATTGCTGGTGCACGGCCCTCACAGGATATGTGCGTATGCTGCAGAAAAACACTAATATCTTTTACTAGAAGCATTTTTGCTAATGGAAGTATACGGAAATAATGCTTCTATTTTACATTGAAATTCACCCATGCACGCTTTAGTATTGACCTTTCTATTCCTTTAAATTGTTTAATTGGAGAGATTAAAGCACCAGTAAATACAGCAGATTTGCACAATCTACAAATGCTTGATAACAAGACAATGCAATAGCACTTAGTTATGTCTATTTCCACTCCCACTGCATCATGTGACAGCCACCAGCCAATCACAAATGCATACAAACTTATTCTTGCACATGCTCAGTAGTTGCTGGTGACGCAAAAAGTTTAAATATAAAAAGCCTGTGTACATTTTGTTAATTAAAGTAAATTGAAAAGTTGTTTAAAATTGCGTGCTCTATCTGAATCATAAACAAATATTTTCATTTGAGGGTCCCTTTAATTAAATGTAAGCACAGGTATAGGTGCATTTACTGTAAGTTCATTTTCAGACATATGCAAGTTTTTTGTTTTGTTTAATTGTGACAGATGTTTTGTATAACAGCTCATATTAGTAGATGTATAATGTGACTGTAACTTGTTTATCTGTTGCTGCAAGCGCCCAATTGTAATGTTCTCTAACAACAACAAAAAGAAAAAAAATATGCATCAGTGAAGCTGCCCTTGTACATAAGACATTTAAATAATATAATATTTTATAAACATTGCAATACATAGTAACTGTATCATAAGCAGACCTTTTAACTTGCATTACAAATAGAGGTTTAGCACACCTGTGGGTAAATGTTAAATTATAGTGCTGAGGCTGCCCCTTGCATGAGTGACCTGTCAGTAAGAGGTATGGTCAGAAAGCAGGGTAAGTGGAGAACAGCATTTGATTGGCTGTACAAACCTCCTAATGGGAAGTTTAAAAAACAGAGAGCTCCTTTTTATATTATAAAAGTCTGCTGGCTACAAACTGCCACTATGTACTGCATAACATACTTATGTTTACTTTGCTTTCAAATACATTTTACGGGCGCGATCCGATATACGGCGCAGGTTTCGGCGCAAGCATGGAAACCTGCGCCACCCGTAGTTTCACCTCGCACATCGGCTATCACATATACGGCGCCGGCAGTTGCTAAAGTGCCGTAAGTCGCACAAACTAGCGATGTCCAGAAATAAGCGTAAGTACAAATTTCTGGAATCGCCAGTGACTTACGGCACTTTAGAAACTGCCGCCGCCTAAAAAAACTAACTAAAGTATAAAATATCCCGTAACTGTCTAACACGCCTCCCAAAAATAGCCCGACACGTATACCCCTCTATCCGCAATCCCCCCTCTCACTCCTAACAAGATATGTATTAACCCCTAAGCCGCCGCTCCCGGACCCCGCTGCCACCTATATTATATGTATTAACCCCTAATCTGATCCCCCTACACCGCCGCCACCTATATTATATGTATTACCCCCTAATCTGACCCCCCTACACCGCCGCCACCTATATTAACCCCTAATCTGATCCCCCTACACCGCCTCCACCTATATTATATGTATTACCCCCTAATCTGACCCCCCTACACCGCCACCACCTATATTATATGTATTACCCCCTAATCTGACCCCCCCTACACTGCCCCCACCTATATTAACTATATTAAGCCCTAATCGGAGCCCCCTACACCGCCGCCACCTATATTAACTATATTACCCCCTAAACCTAAGTCTAACCCTAACACTCCCTAACTTAATTATTATTTCAATAAATCTAAATAATATTAATATTATTAACTAAATTATTCCTATTTAAAACTAAATACTTACCTATAAAATAAACCCTAATATAGCTACAATATAATTAATAATTACATTGTAGCTATTTTAGGGTTTATATTTATTTTACAGGTAACTTTGTATTTATTTTAACTAGGTACAATAGCTATTAAATAGTTAATAACTATTTAATAGCTACCTAGTTAAAATAATTACAAAATTACCTGTAAAATAAATCCTAACCTAAGTTACAAATACACCTAACACTACACTATCAATAAATTAATTAAATAAACTATAATTATCTAAACTAAAATACAATTAAATAAACTAAACTAAATTACCAAAAAAAAAACACTAAATTACCAAAAATAAAAAAATATTACAAGAATTTTAAGATAATTACACCTAATCTAAGTCCCCTAATAAAAAAAAAGCCCCCCAAAATAATAAAATGTCCCTACCCTAAACTAAATTACAAAAGTAATCAGCTCTATTACCAGCCCTTAAAAGGGCCTTTTGCGTGGCATTGCCCCAAAGTAATCTGCTCTTTTAACTGTAAAAAAAAGAACATCCCCCCCCCACATTACAACCCACCACCCACACACCGCTACTCTAAAACCCACCCGATCCCCCCTCAAAAAAACCTAAGTCTAACCCCCAAGTGGTCCTTACCTGTTCTGAAGATTGGCGGAGAAGGTCCTGTTCCAGACGGAGAAGTCTTCTTCTAAGCGGCGACCTCTTCTTCTTCCAGGAACCAGCCGGCGCGGAGTGGAGGAGTTGAAGACCGATGACCGCGGAGCTGAAGACCGTCGACTCTGGAACTGAAGAGCGGCCATGCTGGAACTGAATATCGGCGACGCTGGAACTGAATACTGCAGAGCCATGGAGCGTGGAGGATCCTGTTCATACGATCTCCGCCGTAAACTGAATATTAATTAAAGGTACGCGATTAAAAATGGCGTCCCTTGAATTCCTATTGGATGATTTGAGTCTTCAAATTCAAATCAGCCAATCGGATGACAGCTACTGTAGTTCTATTGGCTGATTTGAATAGCCAATAGAATAAGAGCTACTGTAATTCTATTTGCTATTCAAATCAGCCAATAGAATTACAGTAGCTATTATTCTATTGGCTATTCAAATCAGCCAATAGAATTACAGTAGCTCTCATCCGATTGACTGATTTGAATTTGAAGGCTCAAATCAGCCAATAGGAATTCAAGGGATGCCATTTTTAATTGCGTACCTTGAATTCCTATTCAGTGTACGGCGGAGATCGTATGAAGAGGATCCTCCACGCTCCATGGCTCTGAAGTCTTCAGTTCCAGCGTCGCCGATCTTCAGTTCCAGCATGGCTGGTCTTCAGTTCCAGAGTTGACGGTCTTTAGCTCCGCGGTCATCGGTCTTCAACTCCTCCGCTCCGCGCCGGCTGGATCCTGGAAGAAGAAGAGGTCGCCGCTTGGAAGAAGACTTCTCCGCCTGGAACAGGACCTTCTCCGTCGGTATTCAGGAAAGGTAAGGACCACTTGGGGGTTAGACTTAGGTTTTTTTAAGGGGGGATCGTGTGGGTTTTAGAGTAGGGGTGTGTGGGTGGTGGGTTGTAATGTGCGAGGGGGGGTTGTTCTTTTTTTTACAGGTAAAAGAGCTGATTACTTTGGGGCAATGCCCCGCAAAAGGCCTTTTTAAGGGCTGGTAATAGAGCTGATTACTTTTGTAATTTAATTTAGGGTAGGGAAATTTTATTATTTTGGGGGGCTTTTTTTATTAGGGGGCTTAGATTAGGTGTAATTAGCTTAAAATGCTTCTAATATTTTTTTATTTTTTTGTAATTTAGTGTTTGTTTTTGTAATTTAGTTTATTTAATTGTATTTTAGTTTAGATAATTGTAGTTTATTTAAATAAGTTAATGATAGTGTAGTGTTAGGTGTATTTGTAACTTAGGTTAGGATTTATTTTACAGGTAATTTTGTAATTATTTTAACTAGGTAGCTATTAAATAGTTATTAACTATTTAATAGCTATTGTACCTAGTTAAAATAAATACAAAGTTACCTGTAAAATAAATATAAACCCTAAAATAGCTACAATGTAATTATTAATTATATTGTAGCTATCTTAGGGTTTATTTTAAAGGTAAATATTTAGATTTAAATAGGAATAATTTAGTTAATAATATTAATATTATTTAGATTTATTGAAATAATAATTAAGTTAGGGGGCTTAAGGGTTAGACTTAGGTTTAGGGGGTAATATAGTTAATATAGGTTGAGGCGGTGTAGGGGGCTCAAATTAGGGGTTAATATAGTTAATATAGGGGGCGGCGGTGTAGGGGGCTCAGATTAGGGGTTAATATAGTTAATATAGGTGGCGGCGGTATAGAGGGGTCAGATTAGGGGGTAATACATATAATATAGGTGGCGGCGGTGTAGGGGGGTCATTTTAGGGGGTAATACATATAATATAGGTGGCGGCGGTGTAGGGGGATTAGATTAGGGGTTAATACATTTAATATAGGTGGTGGCGGTGTAGGGGGGTCAGATTAGGGGGTAATACATTTAATATAGGTGGCGGCCGTGTAGGGGGATTAGATTAGTGGTTAATATATTTAATATAGATGGGGGCGGTGTAGGGGGATTAGATTAGGGGTTAATATATTTAATATAGGTGGCGGCGGTGTAGGGGGGTCAGATTAGGGGGTAATACATTTAATGTAGGTGGCGGCGGGGTCCGGGAGCGGCGGTTTAGGGGTTAAACACTTTATTAGGTATTGCGCTGGGGGATTGTGGTTGACAGGTAGATAGACATTGCGCCTGCGTTAGGTGTTCAATACTCAGCGTAAGGCTTACTACTAAGATTTCCTTACGCTGTATATTGGATACCAAACTGCGCGGCTTTTCTATACCAGTCTATGGGTCAAAAAACTACGGCCGAAGGGTGAAATATACGAGCGTAACTTCTAGTTCAGTGCAAAATTTGGCGTCGCCGGCTTTTGCGGGCGACGCTGCATATCGGACCGGGCCCTACATTTGTATTTCACCTGATTTAAAGCTAGAGATACTGAGGAATCAGATCTAAATAACCCTATGTTGCAATTCTTCATTATAATACTACTCTATGCTAGACTTAAAGGGACATGAAATCCAAAATGTTTTCGTTCACAATTCTGATAGAGAATACAATTTTAAACAATATTCCAATTTACTACCATTATTTAATTTGCTTCATTCTTTAGATACAAGGCATTTATATACAGTTATCAATCAGTAGCCACTGAGCATATTTAGATATGCTTTTCAACAAAGGATATCAATAGAATGAAGCAAATTGAACAATAGAAATACAGTTGTTTAAAACTGGAACACCGAGTGCGGTAGGCTTTTTTCTTAGATTTTTTAAAACAACTATGCATGCGTAATATCTCCTGAAAGTGGCGATATTCTTTGAAACAACTGTATCTTGCAATTCCTTAAAAAACACGTCAATTTGAAATAAAGATAATTATCTTTTGTAAAGACAGACAGACTGGCAGACAGACAGAGAGGCAGGAATCCTTATCAGTGTATACTTTTTGTCATGGGTCAGCGAGTTATTTTGGGCCTGTACTGCCATTTTTTATTTATTCATTTGCGGTCAAAATTTTAACCCCATATTAGCTCTTCCATTGCTTACGAAGCTGTGAATGAAGGCATGAACAAGCTTAATTCACGCTGGGTACAAACAGAATATGCCTACCGCCATACTACTCTGAATGCACCCAATCCTGTCTGATCTCGGAAGTTAAGCAGAGTCAGGCCCGGACATTACCTGGATGTGTGACTGCCTGGGAACACTGAGTCCAGTAGGCTCTTTTCTTTGATTTGTTAAAACAACTATGCATGTGTAATATCTCCTGAAAGTGGCGATATTCATTGAAACAATTTTATCTTGCAATTCCTTAAAAAACACATCCATTTGAAATAAAGATAATTATCTTTTGTAAAGACAGACAGACTGGCAGGCAGACAGACAGAGAGGCAGGTAAACCTTATCAGTGTATACTTTTTGTCATGGGACAGCGAGTTATTCTGGGCCTGTACTGGCATTTTTTATTTATTCATTTGGGTTAAAATTTTATCCCCATTTTAGCTCTTCCACTGCTTACAATGCTGTGAATGAAGGCATGAGCAAGCTTAAAGGGACAGTAAACACCAGAATTTGTGTTGTTTAAAAAGGTAGATAATCCCTTTATTACCCATTCCCCAATTTTGCATAACCAACACAGTTATAATAATACACTTTTTACCTCTGTGATTACCTTGTATCTAAGCCTCTGCAAACTGCCCCCTTATTTCAGTTCTTTTGACAGATATGCATTTTTAGCCAATCAATGCTTGCTCTTAGGAGCTTCACGTGCCGGAGCTCAATGTTATCTATATGAAACACATGAACTAACGCCCTCTAGTGGTGAAAAACTGTCAAAATGCTTTCCGATTAGAGGCAGTCTTCAAGGTCTAAGAAATTAGCACATGAACTAAGAATACCAAGAGAACAAAGCAAAATTGGTAATAAAAGTAAATTGGAAAGTTGTTTAAAATTACATGCCCTATTTAAATCATGAAGGATTTTTTTTTACTTTACTGTCCCTTTAATTCACGCTGGGTACAAGCTGAAAATGCCTACCGCCATACTACTCTGAATGCACCCGATCCCGTCTGATCTCGGAAGTTAAGCAGGGTCAGGCCCGGACAGTACCTGGATTGGTGACCGCCTGGGAACACCGAGTGCGGTAGGCTTTTTTCTTTGATTTTTTTAAACAACTATGCATGCGTAATATCTCCTGAATGTGGCAATATTCATTAAAACAACTATATCTTGCAATTCCTTAAAAAACACGTCAATTTGAAATAAAGATAATTCTCTTTTTTATAAAGACAGACAGACTGGCAGACAGACAGAGAGGCAGGAATCCTTATCAGTGTATACTTTTTGTCATGGGACAGCGAGTTATTCTGGGCCTGTACTGGCATTTTTTATTTATTCATTTTGGTTAAAATTTTATCCCCATTTTAGCTCTTCCACTGCTTACAATGCTGTGAATGAAGGCATGAGCAAGCTTAATTCACGCTGGGTACAAACAGAAAATGCCTACCGCCATACTACACTGAATGCACCCAATCCTGTCTGATCTTGGAAGTTAAGCAGGGTCAGGCCGGACAGTACCTGGATGGGTGACTTCCTGGGCACACCGAGTGCGGTAGGCTTTTTTCTTTGATTTTTTTTAAAACAACTATGCATGCGTCTCCTGAAAGTGGCGATATTCATTGAAACAACTGTATCTTGCAATGCCTTAAAAAACACGTCAATTTGAAATAAAGATAATTATCTTTTGTAAAGACAGACAGACTGGCAGGCAGACAGACAGAGAGGCAGGTAACCTTATCCGTGTATACTTTTTGTCATGGGTCAGTGAATTATTCTGGGCCTGTACTGGCATTTTTTATTTATTCATTTGCGGTCAAAATTTTAACCCCATATTAGCCCTTCCATTGCTTACAAAGCTGTGAATGAAGGCATGAGCAAGCTTAATTCATGCTGGGTACAAGCAGAAAATGCTTCCGCCATACTACTCTGAATGCACCCAATCCTGTTTGATCTCGGAAGTTAAGCAGGGTCAGGCCCGGACATTACCTGGATGTGTGACTGCCTGGGAACACTGATCCCGTTAGGATCTTTTCTTTGATTTGTTAAAACAACTATGCATGAGTAATATCTCCTGAAAGTGGCGATATTCATTGAAACAATTTTATCTTGCAATTCCTTAAAAAACACGTCCATTTGAAATAAAGATAAATATCTTTTGTAAAGACAGACAGACTGGCAGGCAGACAGACAGAGAGGCAGGTAAACCTTATCCGAGTATACTTTTTGTCATGGGACAGCGAGTTATTCTGGGCCTGTACTGGCATTTTTTATTTATTCATTTGGGTTAAAATTGTATCTCCATTTTAGCTCTTCCACTGCGTACAATGCTGTGAATGAAGGCATGAGCAAGCTTAATTCACGCTGGGTACAAATAGAAAATGCGTACCGCCGTACTACTCTGAATGCACCCGATCCCGCCTGATCTCGGAAATTAACCAGGGTCGGGCCCGGACAGTACCTGGATGGGTGACCGCCTGGGAACACCGAGTGCGGTAGGCTTCTTTCTTTGATTTTTTAAAACAACTATGCATGCGTAATATCTCCTGAATGTGGCAATATTCATTAAAACAACTATATCTTGCCATTCCTTAAAAAACATGTCAATTTGAAATAAAGATAATTCTCTTTTTTATAAAGACAGACAGACTGGCAGACAGACAGAGAGGCAGGAATCCTTATCAGTGTATACTTTTTGTCATGGGTCAGCGAGTTATTTTGGGCCTGTACTGCCATTTTTTATTTATTCATTTGCGGTCAAAATTTTAACCCCATATTAGCTCTTCCATTGCTTACGAAGCTGTGAATGAAGGCATGAACAAGCTTAATTCACGCTGGGTACAAACAGAAAATGCCTACCGCCATACTACTCTGAATGCACCCAATCCTGTCTGATCTCGGAAGTTAAGCAGAGTCAGGCCCGGACATTACCTGGATGTGTGACTGCCTGGGAACACTGAGTCCAGTAGGCTCTTTTCTTTGATTTGTTAAAACAACTATGCATGTGTAATATCTCCTGAAAGTGGCGATATTCATTGAAACAATTTTATCTTGCAATTCCTTAAAAAACACATCCATTTGAAATAAAGATAATTATCTTTTGTAAAGACAGACAGACTGGCAGGCAGACAGACAGAGAGGCAGGTAAACCTTATCCGTGTATACTTTTTGTCATGGGACAGCGAGTTATTCTGGGCCTGTACTGGCATTTTTTATTTATTCATTTGGGTTAAAATTTTATCCCCATTTTAGCTCTTCCACTGCTTACAATGCTGTGAATGAAGGCATGAGCAAGCTTAAAGGGACAGTAAACACCAGAATTTGTGTTGTTTAAAAAGGTAGATAATCCCTTTATTACCCATTCCCCAATTTTGCATAACCAACACAGTTATAATAATACACTTTTTACCTCTGTGATTACCTTGTATCTAAGCCTCTGCAAACTGCCCCCTTATTTCAGTTCTTTTGACAGATATGCATTTTTAGCCAATCAATGCTTGCTCTTAGGAGCTTCACGTGCCGGAGCTCAATGTTATCTATATGAAACACATGAACTAACGCCCTCTAGTGGTGAAAAACTGTCAAAATGCTTTCCGATTAGAGGCAGTCTTCAAGGTCTAAGAAATTAGCACATGAACTAAGAATACCAAGAGAACAAAGCAAAATTGGTAATAAAAGTAAATTGGAAAGTTGTTTAAAATTACATGCCCTATTTAAATCATGAAGGATATTTTTTTACTTTACTGTCCCTTTAATTCACGCTGGGTACAAGCTGAAAATGCCTACCGCCATACTACTCTGAATGCACCCGATCCCGTCTGATCTCGGAAGTTAAGCAGGGTCAGGCCCGGACAGTACCTGGATTGGTGACCGCCTGGGAACACCGAGTGCGGTAGGCTTTTTTCTTTGATTTTTTTAAACAACTATGCATGCGTAATATCTCCTGAATGTGGCAATATTCATTAAAACAACTATATCTTGCAATTCCTTAAAAAACACGTCAATTTGAAATAAAGATAATTCTCTTTTTTATAAAGGCAGACAGACAGAGAGGCAGGAATCCTTATCAGTGTATACTTTTTGTCATGGGACAGCGAGTTATTCTGGGCCTGTACTGGCATTTTTTATTTATTCATTTTGGTTAAAATTTTATCCCCATTTTAGCTCTTCCACTGCTTACAATGCTGTGAATGAAGGCATGAGCAAGCTTAATTCACGCTGGGTACAATCAGAAAATGATTTTTTTTAAAACAACTATGCATGCGTCTCCTGAAAGTGGCGATATTCATTGAAACAACTGTATCTTGCAATGCCTTAAAAAACACGTCAATTTGAAATAAAGATAATTATCTTTTGTAAAGACAGACAGACTGGCAGGCAGACAGACAGAGAGGCAGGTAACCTTATCCGTGTATACTTTTTGTCATGGGTCAGTGAATTATTCTGGGCCTGTACTGGCATTTTTTATTTATTCATTTGCGGTCAAAATTTTAACCCCATATTAGCCCTTCCATTGCTTACAAAGCTGTGAATGAAGGCATGAGCAAGCTTAATTCATGCTGGGTACAAGCAGAAAATGCTTCCGCCATACTACTCTGAATGCACCCGATCCCGTCTGATCTCGGTAATTAAGCAGGTTCAGGCCCGGACATTACCTGGGTGGGTGACCACCTGGGAACACCGAGTGCGGAAGACTTTTTTCTTTGATTTTTTAAAAACAACTATGCATGCGTAATATCTCCTGAAACTGGCGATATTCATTGAAACAACTTATTTATTCATTTGGGTTAACATTTTATCCCCATTTTAGCTCTTCCACTGCTTACAATGCTGTGAATGAAGGCATGAGCAAGCTTAATTTACGCTTGGAACAAACAGAAAATGCCTACCGCCATACTACACTGAATGCACCCAATCCCGTCTGATCTTGGAAGTTAAGCAGGGTCAGGCCGGACAGTACCTGGATGGGTGACTTCCTGTGCACACCGAGTGCGGTAGGCTTTTTTCTTTGATTTTTTTAAAACAACTATGAATGCGTAATATCTCCTGAAAGTGGCGATATTCATTGAAACAACTTTATCTTACAATTCCTTAAAAAACACATCAATTTCAAATAAAGATAATTATCTTTTGTAAAGACAGACAGACTGGCAGGCAGGCAGACAGACAGAGAGGCAGGTAACCTTATCCGTGTATACTTTTTGTCATGGGTCAGCGAGTTATTCTGGGCCTGTACTGGCATTTTTTATTTATTCATTTGGGTTAAAATGTTATCCCCATTTTAGCTCTTCCACTGCTTACAATGCTGTGAATGAAGGCATGAGCAAGCTTAATTCATGCTGGGTACAAGCAGAAAATGCCTACCGCCATAATACTCTGAATGCAACCGATCCCGTCTGATCTCGGAAGTTAAGCAGAGTCAGGCCCGGACAGTACCTGGATTGGTGACTGCCTGGGAACACCGAGTGCGGTAGGCTTTTTGCTTTAATTTTTTAAAACAACTATGCATGCGTAATATCTCCTAAAAGTGGCGATATTCATTGAAACAACTGTATCTTGCAATTCCTTAAAAAACACGTCAATTTCAAATAAAGATAATTATCTTTTGTAAAGACAGACAGACAGGCAGGCAGGCAGACAGACAGAGAGGCAGGTAACCTTATCCGTGTATACTTTTTGTCATGGGTCAGCGAGTTATTCTGGACCTGTACTGGCATTTTTATTTTTTCATTTGCGATCAAAATTTTATCCCCATTTTAGCTCTTCCACTGCTTACAATGCTGTGAATGAAGGCATGAGCAAGCTTAATTAATGCTGGGTACAAACAGAAAATGCCTACCGCCATACTACTCTGAATGCACCCGATCCCATCTGATCTCTGTAGGTTAAGCAGGGTCAGGCCCGGACAGTACCTGGATGGGTGACCACCTGGGAACACCAAGTGTGGTATGCTTTTTTCTTTGATTTTTTAAAACTATGCATGCGCAATATCTCCTGAAAGTGGCAATATTCATTGAAACAACTGTATCTTGCAATTCCTTAAAAAACACGTCAATTTGAAATAAAGATAATTATATTTTGTAAAGACAAACAGACTGGCAGGCAGGCAGACAGACAGAGAGGCAGGTAACCTTATCCGTGTATACTTTTTGTCATGGGACAGCGAGTTATTCTGGGCCTGTACTGGCATATTTTATTTATTCATTTGGGTTAAAATTTTATCCCCATTTTAGCTTTTACACTGCTTACAATGCTATGAATGAAGGCATGAGCAAGCTTAATTCACGCTGGGTACAAATAGAAAATGCCTACCGCCATACTACTCTGAATGCACCCGATCCCGTCTGATCTCGGAAATGAACCAGGGTCGGGCCCGGACAGTACCTGGATGGGTGACCGCCTGGGAACACCGAGTGCGGTAGGCTTCTTTCTTTTATTTTTTTAAACAACTATGCATGCGTAATATCTCCTGAAAGTGGCAATATTCATTGAAACAACTGTATCTTGCAATTTCTAAAAAAACACATCAATTTGAAATAAAGATAATTCTCTTTTTTATAAAGACAGACAGACTGGCAGGCAGACAGACAGAGAGGCAGGAATCCTTATAAGTGTATACTTTTTGACATGGGTCAGCGAGTTATTTTGGGCCTGTACTGCCATTTTTTATTTATTCATTTGCGGTCAAAAATTTTAACCCCATATTAGCTCTTCCATTGCTTACAAAGCTGTGAATGAAGGCATGAGCAAGCTTAATTCACACTGGGTACAAACAGAAAATGCCTACTGCCATACTACAGTATCCCGTTGTTTGTTACATTAAAGTTGATTTAAAAAAAAACTTTGAGTGGAGGTCACATGTTTCCTGTCTAGAGCGGAGCTCCAGTCTGCAGCTAGAATCCTTTGCAGGGGAGCGCTACAGACACCATAGAGAGGGGGATCTCTGCACCACAGGATAGGACTACAGACACCATAGAGAGGGGGATCCATGCACCACAGGGGGAAATCTGCAGGTACCATAGAGAGGGGGGAGACAGGCAGCACGGGTCGGGTAGTGTGCCCTAGACACCGCACAGTCACACACACACATTTTATTATTGCAACATAAAATTAGGCAGGATTACTAGAAAAATAAAAAAAAGTTTTTAAAAAATAGATTATTTTGCTACATGGCCTGGAGTGGCTCCTTCTTTTCATTCAGCTAACAGTTACTTCCCTCATACAGGCAGTGCTGCTGATGAGGCCCCAGATCTGCATCCCTACCTGCAGCCACTAAACTTGTATGCCAGGAACTGAGCAAAATGATGCGCTATACGCATAAACCTCGCTATGTGGTTTCCCTTTGCTCAGCTGGTTACCAAATGATGTGGTCCTGCACTGCAGCAGCCCACCAGGAAAAGTTCTGGCATCCCGGCCAGCCAATCCGGCCCTGTTTAGATGCCTTAAAGGGACAGGAAATCCCCAAATGTTCTTTCATGATTTGGATAGAACATACAATTTTAAACAACTTTCCAACTTACTTCCATTATCACATTTGCTTCATTCTCTTGTTATCCTTTGCTAAATGAACAGCATTGCCCTACTGGCAGCAAAATGAGCACATCTAGTTAGCCAATCACAAAAGACAAATGTGTGCAGGCACCAATTAGCAGCAGCTCCCACTAGTGTAGAATATGTGCGTATTCTTTTACAACAAGGGATACCAAGAGAACAAATCACATTTGAAAATAGAAGTGAATTTAAAAGTGTCTAAAAATGACATGCTCTATCAGAATCATGCAGGTTTAATTTAGACTTTCCGATTCCACATATACATTTATGGGTATTAAACACACTAATACATTTATGGGTATTAAACACACTAATACTCACCTTGAGTATGGAGTGCAGTTCTGGGGAACAATCTAAAAAAAAGACTTTGCAGACTTAGACAAAGCTCAAAGAAGGGCCACAAAGCTAATAATGGGAATAGGGAATTTAAGCTATGATGAGAGGTTAGCCAAACTGGGTCTGTTTTCTCTAGAAGAAATGCGCTTGGGAGGTGACGTGATTACTTTATATAACTACTAGTCCTAAAGCCCGTTCACACGGGCCATTTTTTGCAGTACATCGGTCCCACCCCTTGCTCTCTCTCTCCCCCTCTCTTTTGTGCTCTCTCCCCCTCTCTTTTGCACTCTCTCCCCCTCTCTTTTGCGTTCTCTCTCGCTCCACCTCTCTTTTGCTCTCTCTCGCTCCACCTCTCTTTTGCTCTCTCTCTCCCCCCTCTATTTTGCTCTCTCTCCCCCCTCTCTTTTGCTCTCTCTCTCCCCCCTCTCTTTTGCTCTCTCTCCCCCTCTCTTTTGTGCTCTCTCCCCCTCTCTTTTGCTCTCTCTTTCTCCTTTTCTCTGTTGCTCCCTCTCTCCCCCTCTATTTTGCTCTCTCTCCACCTCTCTTTTGCTCTCTCTCCCCTTTCATTTGCTTTCTCACCCCCTCTCTTTTGCTCTTCCCATCTCTTTTGCGCTCTCTCTCCCACCTCTTTTTTACGTTCTCTCTCCCCCTTCTCTTTTGCGTTCTCACTTTTGCGCTCTCTCTCCCCCTCTCTTTTGTGCTCTCTCTCTCCCCCTCTCTTTTGCTCTCTCTCTCTCTCCCCCTCTCTTTTGTGCTCTCTCTCTCCCCCCTCTCTTTTGTGCTCTCTCTCTCGCCCCCTCTCTTTTGCGCTCTCTCTCCCCCTTCTCTTTTGCGTCTCTCTCCCCCTCTCTTTTGCCCTCTCTCCCCCCTCTCTTTTGAGCTCTCTCTCCCTCTCTCTTTTGCTCCCTCTCTCCCCCTCTCTTTTGCTCTCTCTCCCCCTCTCTTTTTCTCTCGCTCCCCCTCTTTTTTGCTCTCTCGCTCCCCCTCTCTTTTGCGCTCTCTTTCTCCCCCTCTCTTTTGCGCTCTCTCTCCCCCTCTCTTTTGCGCTCTCTCTCTCTCCACTCTCTTTTGCTCTCTCTCTCCCCCTCTCTTTTGCGCTCTCTCTCTCCCCCCTCTCTTTTGCGCTCTCTCCCTCCCCCTCTCTTTTGTGCTCTCTCTCTCCCCCCTCTCTTTTACGCTCTCTCTCCCCTCTCTTTGCGCTCTCTCTCCCCCCTCTCTTTTGCGTCTCTCTCCCCCTCTCTCCCCCCTCTCTTTTGCGCTCTCTCTCCGCTCTCTCTTTTGCTCCCTCTCTCCCCCTCTCTTTTGCTCTCTCTCCCCCTCTCTTTTGCTCTCTCTCCCCCTCTCTTTTGCTCTCTCGCTCCCCCTCTCTTTTGCTCTCTCTCTCTACCCCTCTCTTTTGCTCTCTCTCTCTACCCCTCTCTTTTGTGCTCTCTCTCCCCCTCTCTTTTGCGCTCTCTCTCTCCCCCTCTCTTTTGCGCTCTCTCTCTCCCCCCTCTCTTTTGCGCTCTCTCTCCCCCCTCTCTTTTGCGTCTCTCTCCCCCTCTCTCCCCCCTCTCTTTTGCGCTCTCTCTCCCCTCTCTCTTTTGCTCCCTCTCTCCCCCTCTCTTTTGCTCTCTCTCCCCCTCTCTTTTGCTCTCTCTCCCCCTCTCTTTTGCTCTCTCGCTCCCCCTCTCTTTTGCTCTCTCTCTCTACCCCTCTCTTTTGCTCTCTCTCTCTACCCCTCTCTTTTGCGCTCTCTCCCCCTCTCTTTTGCGCTCTCTCTCTCCCCCTCTCTTTTGCGCTCTCTCTCTCCCCCCTCTCTTTTGCACTCTCCCCCCTCTCTTTTGCGCTCTCTCTCTCCCCCCTCTATTTTGCTCTGTCTCTCCTTTTGTTTTGCTCTCTCTCTCCATCTCTCTCTTTTGCTCTCTCTTTCCCCCCTCTCTTTTGCTCTCTCTCTCCCCTCTCTCCCCCCTCTCTTTTGCTCTCTCTCTCCATCCCTCTCTTTTGCTCTCTCTCTCCCCCTCTCTATTGCTCTCTCTCCCCCCTTTCTTTTTCTCTCTCTCCCCCTCTTTATTGCTCTCTCTCCCCCCTCTTTTGCTCTCTCTCCCCTCTCTTTTTCTCTCTTTCCCCTCTATTTTGCTCTTTCCCCTCTCTTTTGCTCTTTCCCCTCTATTTTGCTCTTTCCCCTCTATTTTGCTCTCTCTCCCCCTCTTTTCTGCACTTTCCCCTCTCTTTCCTATCTCTTTTTGTCTCTCCCCCTCTCTTTCTATTTCTCTCCCTTCTCTCACGCTGACCGCGCCCGGCCACATCCCCACCACACAACCCGACCACACCCTTGTTCCTGTCCGGCCACGCCCACACTCCCATCCGGCCACGCCCACTTTCATTGCAACAGCATGTCAGGTTAGGCCAGGTGTGTTTGTCCTTGTGCTGTCTCTACTGCGCATGACAGCTTCGGACAAACACGCTTGGCCTTTTATATAATAGAATATTCAAGGCCCATTTATTTAATTAAAATTATTTGTGACAAGAGGTCCCAATTTAAGGCTGGAGAAAATGAGATATAGAGGCCCATTTATTAAGCTCTGTATGGGCCCGTGTTTCTGGCGAATCTTCAGACTCGTCAGAAACAGCAGTTATGAAGCAGCGGTCTAAAGACCGCTGCTCCATAACCCTGTCTGCCTGCTCTGAGCAGGCGGACAGGAATCGCCACAATTCAACCCGATCGAGTACGATCGGGTTTAATGACACCCCCTGCTGGGGGGCGATTGGCTGCGAGTCTGCAGGGGGCTGCTGGTGCAATGCTGAATACGGAGAGCATATTGCTCTCCGCATTCAGCGAGGTCGCATTCAGCAAGTTCTTGCAGACCTGATCCGCACTAATCAACCACAACCTGCTTATAGGCGGGTTACTGTAGAATTCCTAATATCAGTAATAAAGATATCTCTAGGTGAACCCTATCCCTCCTATAGTCCACCCGCCCACCTATTCCCGTCCCCATGTAATTTAAAACAAACATGGCGTAACCTCTTGTACATACTCATTAGGAACTAGTACATCAGAAAGTACTTTAAAATAATGTGAATAATTGAAAGTTAAATTCCATGCTCTATCATGAAAAAAAAACATTCACACAAACACACACACATTATATATATATATATATATATATATATATATATATATATATATATATATACACACACACATACAAATTTACACACACACTATATATATTTATATATATATATATATATATATATATATATACACACACACACACACAAATATGCACACATACACTATATATATATATATATATATATATATATATATACACACACACACATACAAATTTACACACACACACTATATATATATATATATATATATATATACACACACACACATACAAATTTACACACACACACTATATATATATATATATATATATATATATATACACACACACACATACAAATTTACACACACACACTATATATATATATATATATATACACACACACATACAAATTTACACACACACACACTATATATATATATATATATATATATATATATATACACACACACACATACAAATATGCACACACACACACTATATATATATATATATATACACACACACACAATTGAACCACCTACTGAAAATCTAGATGTCCAAATTAGTCCAATATGTATTGTACCTTCACTATAACAGCTTTATGCAAAATGCATAAAGAAGTGATGTGCTTATACACAAAGAAAGTGCAGGGCAAATAGCCCGGAACGTAGCTAAGGGTTAAGACCTGGAGGAGTGAGTGCTGCTGTGTGTGTGTGTGTTAGTTACAATGTTGCATTGTGTTGGGAGGGGTTTACTAACCTTATAAGAGGGATGTGCAGGGATTCCACTTACTCTTTGTTCCTGTGGACTCACAGAAGATCTTTCAGCTTAGCAGTTTGCAGCATTTTTCCAATGGAAGGCGAATCTGGAGAATGGGAAGAGATGGAGTTAGAGGACGTTGATTGGGTCGCACCATCCCCATCTGGAAATATTACGGTGGGTCTGGGCTGTGTCTGCCCGTTTCTCCCTCGGGGGGGAGGGTAGCCCTGTTTTATTTTCTTCTCCTGCACGGGAGAATTTAGTTGGGGATGGTGGGCCCAGGCAGGCTTATCAGCCTGTCGGGAAAGAGTGTAGGCCCCCAGGGGATGTAGGGCTTGAGGGGCGAGCAATCGCGCTAGGTGGGTCAGGCGTAGGGCCTAGGGGGTCCCGGGGAGCTCCAGTTTCTGCTCCGGGGGTCCCGGTGAGGCACCCGGGGGTTCCGGAGTGGGCCTTATTCAGGGGCCTGTAGTTTTTGGGCCCAGCGAGGCCATAAGGGGTTCGGGTACCTCTGGGGAGGGTTCCGTTGGCGTCGGTAGTGGGAGCAGTGTGGCCTTACCTGCGGCGGTGGTCCTCTCCGGGGAATCTGTGGCGGCGGCGGTGTCCCTCCTACAGTCCTTAGCGTCGGTCCTCGCGGGTGCGTCGTCGGGTGTGGCGGTACTTCAAGCCCAGGCTTCGGCCTATAGTAGTCTGCAGGCCTCTGGTTCGTCGTCCCTTTCAGCATCCAAAATGGCCGCCGCGTCAACTTCCGGTGACGTCACTTCCGCTTGCGGCACTCGCAATCTGGCCAGTGAACTGAGCGGATCGTTCCCCCCCTGGCTCCGGAGGTAAGAAGGGAGCACCTAGGGGGCAAGACAGCTAGGCCTCAGGAGGCCGAAGGGGCACATAGTAGGCCAGGACAGGGGGCAGAGGCGGAGAGTCACTGGGCAAGTGAGATTGAGGAAGCGGGTCAGCAAGGCCCCTCCGGGGGTGGCGCAGCAGGGAGTGCGCACAAGAGCCGCAGCGGGAAACAAGCAATAAAGAAGGGGATACCGAGAGGGCGCCCTCCTCGTGCTCGCGGCCTACGTTAGGAAGGGGCAAAGCCAAGGCGGCCCCCGCACGCGCTGCAGCCCAAAGTAAAGGGAAGGCCCCCGCGGCTAAAACCGCGCATAAGGGGGCACATAGTTCAGGGGGTGACACCGCGGTAGTGGAGCCCCAGGAGCAAGGCCTGCAGGGTAGGTTGACGCCCAGCAGGACCTCACCAGCACGGTCGGGGCAAATTGCCACGAGAGGGGCTGTAAAAAGGGGACATGCTAGCATTAGCGATGGCCCTGCGGAAGGCCTCGAGAGCCCTGGGAAGGGGTTGGTAATACAGGCCCAGGGATCGAAGTCTCAGGGCCGGAGTAGGACCGTGAGATTTCAGGAGGATTCTGCTAGTGGGCTGGCCACCAGTACAGATGATGATGTGAGTTTGGCATGCGGTGTGAGTGAAAGTGACCAGGAAGGGTATCTAGAATCTGGGGAAGGGGGGGATGGGGAGGAGACGGCTGGCTCTTCCCAAGGTACTCCACTCTTGGCTTCTATTTTGCAGGTACCCAGGACATCCTCATCCAGCAGGGACATGGCGACTCAGAGTTCCGGAGCTCTTGTGCCAAGAGGAGTCAGAAGTGCTTCTGGACAAGGCCAGGCCGCATCAGGTGCTTCCTCTGGTGAGTTACAAATTGGTTTCCCTAGGGGGCGGTGTAATTCCTCCAGCTCTAGTAGGTCAGGTTCGGGGTCTGAGATAGACGGGTCCCTGGGTTTGCACACGAAAGGGCATAAGAGGATGTATAGAATGTTGAGAAAGATGAGTAGGGGCAATCACGGGGATGGCAATGCCAGTAGTGTGACGCAGTCATCTCAACTCCTAGGGGTTGCTGGGGGGTCACCACAGGCGGTGAACAGAAAGGCAGCGGTACATGGGGATACTTATTCGTGCCAGGTACACAGTTTGCATGCACACCTCAAGTCTAAGATGGTGAAGCGTGTCCAGGACGGTAAGTATGTGAACATGTTTGAGCTGTCGGCAGAGGCTTTTAAGTTTAAGGAAATGGTGGAGGACGGTACAGGCCCTAAGAAATTTAGGAGGCCCAATATACTTGAGGAGTGGCATCTGTGTTTCCTGGTCTACGCCACTTGCTACTTGGAGAGGTTTCCTGATCAGGGGACTGCCCTCTTTAAGTACGTCGACACCATTGATGCAATACACAGAAAGTTTGCTGATGGTGCGTGGAGAGAGTACGATATGCTATATCGGAAGAAGAAGGTGGGCAACCTATTGCTTGACTTTGGCACAATAGATTTGCACCTCTGGGCGCATCTTGGAATGGAGGTATCGCCGGGGAGTAGGCAGACATTGCGCTTTCGACGGCGGCAAGGGAGTGTGTGCTGGTGGTATCAGGACAAAGCGTGCGAGCGGGGCACATCGTGCACGTTCAAGCACGTCTGTAAGTTCTGCAGCGGACAACGCCCTGGAGCTGATTGCTCCAAGAAACGAGATACCCAAACTGATCGGTTTGGGGGCAGGGGAGGCGCTGGGAGTAAGGGCGGATTCGCCCCTTAGGGTCCAGGTTATTGGCAAATGGTTGAGCAGGTACCTGGACAGGGTGGCTGCCCAGCTGTTGGATAGCGGCTTGCACGGGGGTTTCATTATTCCGGTAGTAGGTCGGGTAGTGAGAGCCCGAGACAGGAAGAACCTGAAATCAGCTTCTCAGTACCCTGAGGCAGTCAGGGAGAAGTTGGGAAAAGAAGTGGCCTTGGGTAGGGTTGCAGGCCCTTTCGGGGAATTACCACTGCCGGACTTAGTTATTTCCCCGCTTTGGGTCATCCCCAAAAAGGAAATGGGTAAGTTCCGGCTCATACAGCACCTCTCTTATCCGAAAGGGCAATCGGTAAACAACGCCATTCCGGAGGAATTGAGCTCAGTCCATTACCAGTCGTTTGACGACGCGCTGGCTATGGTCAGGGAACGGGGCCCTGGAGCCTTGATGGCGAAGTTAGACATAGAATCTGCGTTCCGGCTTCTCCCGATTCACCCATCATCCTTCAGGCTGATGGGGTGTTGGTTTGAAGGGGGTTATTATGTTGACCGTTGTCTGCCCATGGGCTGTTCGATATCCTGCGCGTATTTCGAAGAACTCAGCACTTTCCTGCACTGGGCAGTGGGCTCGGTGGCTGGGAGTGACAGAGTTGCGCACTATTTGGACGATTTTCTCCTGGTTGGGGCGGCCAACTCGCAAGAATGTGCCTCTTTAATGAAAGTCATGAGGTCCAGGTTTGGGGTTCCTCTAGCAGAGGATAAGACGGAGGGACCGTGCACGTGTTTGACGTTCTTAGGCATCGAAATTGATTCGGTGGCAGGGGAGTATAGGTTGCCTAAAGAAAAGGTTGCCAAGATGTTGGCGACAGTCCGTGCTATGGTTTCGGCACTGGCGTGTTCGCTTCGGGAGCTGCAGTCGCTCCTTTGGTCTCCTTAACTTCGCGGGGAGAGTTATCCCGTGGGGTAGGGTGTTTAGCAAGCAGTTAGAGCAGGGCTCCGGCATCGCGCATTCGCATCACGAGGGACCTCGTGGCGGATTTGCAGGTCTGGGAGAGGTTTCTCCAGGACTTTAACGGCATCTGCATTTGGCGAGGGGATCCAATATCTAACCAATCCCTGCATCTGTTCATGGACGCTGCTGGAGAATCTGGGTATGGGGCTTACTTTGAGGGGGCATGGAGAGCGGAGCCCTGGCTGACCAAGTGGGTGGGCAGAGGGCTTACACGCAATCTTTGCTTTCTGGAACTGTTTCCTATACTGGTGGCAGTGGAACTGTGGGGTCACCTGTTTAGTAACAGGGCTGTGATTTTCTGGATGGATAATCTCAGCGTGGTGTTTGCTATTAACAGGCTTTCAGCTTCATCGCCTGTGGTGGTGCATTATCTGCGACACCTGATGTTGAGATGTTTGCAATGGAACATTGACTTTAGGGCCTGACACGTGCCAGGGGTGCAGAATATAGTTGCTGATGCATTGTCTCGTTTCCAGTGGGAGGCATTTAGGGCTGCGGCTCCTGCCGTGGCGCCTTATGGTCTTCCTTGCCCTCTCTTTTTGTGGCAGATGGCGAGGGACTACAGCAGCTGATTCCTCTGTTGCGGGCTTCATTGGCACCCAGCACATGGTCGGCATACGTGAGGTACTGGAGCGAGTGGGTAGGTTTCTGTGACCTACGCGAGTTCCCTTCCTGCGAGGGTGAACAGGGGTTTCTGTTGCACTGGCTGGCGGACCTGAGAGGTAAGCGAGCAAAAAAGGGGGCGGTGGTCGATAGGCTATTGGTTGTGGCTTTCTTCTGCAGGCTATACGCGTTTAAAGACGAGTCACGCTCCTTCCTTGTAAAGCAGCTTATTAGGGGGTGGGGCCGTCTGGAGGTTCCACGACGGGACGCAAGGGAGCCCATTACGGCGGAACGGCTGGTAAAGTTGCTGGCGGTCCTGCCAGAGATATGTTCCTCACCTTTCGAGGCTCGGCTCTTCGGGGCGGCCTTCGGCCTGGCGTTTCATGGCGCATTAAGGGTGGGTGAGTTGGTACCGCGAGCCAAAACGGCGGCCACAGGGGGGGTCATGCACAATCATGTCAGATTGGTAGATGACTCCGTGCTATTGTTCATTCCCAGGTCAAAAACCGACCAGGAGTGCCGGGGGGCTTGGCTTTCCTTACAGGGGCAGCCTGGCGTTACCTGTTGCCCAGTACGGCTAGTGTCATCTTACCTGGAAGTGCGGCCAGGAGGCTCCTCCAGGTTTCTAATACATGCCAATGGGGACCCGCTGACCAGATACCAATTTGGGAAGGTTTTAGGTAGGGTAGCGCAAACGTCTGGTCTTGACGGGTCTCGGATTGCCCCACACTCCTTCCGAGTGGGGGCAGCGACGACGGCAGCAGAGCTGGGTTGGTCCTCGGATCGCATCCGCTCATTAGGGCGTTGGAGGTCGCAGCGGTACAAGTCCTACGTTAGGCCGCTGTATGTTTGAGAACGGGGATCAAGGGTCAAGTATGCAAGGGTTTTGGGGGCTTGCGGGGGTGATACCTAAAGGTAATGGGCCAAGGTTTGTTGAGGATCTGGTCTACTGCAAGCAGGCTAACTCTTGATTTCTTTGTTTTCAGAAACACGTCCAGGTCCTGTACGGGTGTGGATCGTCGGCCATTCATATGTGCACTGGGCCGCAATTAGAGCTGCAGCCATGCCAGGAGGACAGCAGCTAGGATTTCCTTCGTCCAGGGCTGTGTTACATTGGCTAGGGCGCAGAGGCTTGGCCTGGGCAGATCTGCCTGCATTGCTCCAGAATGCCGTGAGGAGGTGGGAGAAACCCCACATTCTGATAATACATGCTGGCGGCAACGATGTGGGGGCCATTCCCACATTGGATCTAATTCGGGCAATGCAGTTCAAACTCTGGTTTCCAGGTGTGAGAATCGGGTGGTCGAATGTGGTCGAATGTGATCCCTAGATTAAGATGGAGACACATGGTGTGTCATAAGGCAGCTTTCCAGGTCAGGAAAAAGATCAATAGGGACCTGAGGAAGCAGGTAGTCGAGCTCGAGGGTTTTGTGGTAGAGCACGGGAACATCTCGGCAGCCCATAAGGGTTTGTATAGGCAGGATGGGGTTCATTTAGAACCGGCAGGAGTAGATTTGTTCTTGCAGAACATCAGGCAGGAGTTACTCCTAAGAGTATAGGGTGGCGGCAAGAGTCAGGACCATTGAATATGCAGGTCAGTCTCTTGTGGCGGGTGGTCAGGATCACGTCTGCAGACTGGAAGGAGGTTTGAGTAACGGCCATTGCGGTCAGGGTGACGTCACAGGCTTGGTATGCTTGGGCGTGCTCGGGCTGATTATTGTTGGGCCCAGAAACCCCTAAATATAAAGCTGCATGAGTATCTCCGGCTTGTGGTCTGCAGCAGTGTCCCTTGGCACTTTTCTTGAAGGGGTTATTCATAGTTAGAATGTAGGCCCCGATTGCCGCCACCCGTGGTTAAGTTACCTGCCTGTTCCACGACTGGTACCAATAAATGCGACCCACGGGTCTCTCACCCACAAACTGTGTTGTGTTGTTATTTATTTAATAAAGTTATGTTAAGTGTTAAGTTATGATAAGTTAGGTTACAAGCATACACTCAGGACATGTAGGGCATTTAATCCCTTAAGAAAGTGCAGGGCAAATAGCCCGGAACGTAGCTAAGGGTTAAGGCCTGGAGGAGTGAGTGCTGCTGTGTGTGTGTGTGTGTTAGTTACAATGTTGCATTGTGTTGGGAGGGGTTTACTAACCTTATAAGAGGGATGTGCAGGGATTCCACTTCCTCTTTGTTCCTGTGGACTCCCAGAAGATCTTTCCCCACCCTCCCATCCCTGTTATGCACTGTTGTTGAATTTGTTATGCACTGTCGTTTTGTTTTGTTATGCATCATTGATTGGATTCGTTATGCATTACGGATTGGCACTTGTAATGCATTATTGATTTGATTCTCTGCATTACTGATTGGAAATTGTAATGCACTGTTGATTCGAATAAGTATAAAAGGCGGCAATCGTTTTTTTCGTTAGGTCTCTATTCGAGACTAGGTGTCGGAGGCTGGAAGAGGGTTACTCGAACTACTTCCCTAAGTCCAAAGACGGTAATTTTTGAACTCCCCAGTTATTGACATGCTGTTCGTCAAGGCTGGACCTACAGGTTTGGAGTTTCTAATGCTTGCACCCTAATCTGGCGGGTGGTCAGGATCAAGGCTGCAGACTGGAAGGAGGTTTGAGTAATGGCCATTGCGGTCAGGGTGACGTCACAGGCTTGGTATGCTTGGGCGTGCTCGGGCTGATTATTTTTGGGCCGAGAAACCCCTAAATATAAAGCTGCGTGAGTATCTCCGCCTTGTAGTCTGCAGCAGTGTCCCTTGGCCATTTTCTAGAAGGGGTTATTCATAGTTAGAATGTAGGCCCCGATTGCCGCCACCCATGGTTAAGTTACCTGCCAGTTCCACGGCTGGTACCAATAAATGCGACCCACGGGTCTTTCACCCGCAAACTGTGTTGTGTTGTTATTTATTTAATAAAGTTATGTTAAGTGTTAAGTTATGATAAGTTAGGTTACAAGCAGACACTCAGGACATGTAGGGCATTTAATCCCTTAGTAATTTCACAAGATAAAGTTAAACCTTATGATCAAGACAAGAGGCCACACGAAGACAATATAAATATCAATATATTATAAATGAACAAAATATTCACACACTAAAGGATCCATGATCATCCATCCCAATCCCCCCCCAAAAAATATTCTTATTGCCTAATGCCTATTCATTATTTCAAACTCTTTACTTGTCGAATATTGTTTGTATACTAATCTCACTCAAATTAGCCAAATTGCTTGTTAGTCATTTTAAATTTAATTTATACAATCCTTATATTAAACCAAATTTTGGAATCTCTATTCTCTGACTTGACTGTAATATTAGAATAATTGCCTGTATAATTGAAGTCTTCAGTCAGATTTAACAACCAAGATACTAAGGGTAAATATAAGGCTACTAATTATAATCCCTTAAAGGGACATGAAACCCAAATTTTGTCTTTCATGATTCAGATAGAAAATACAATTTTAAACAATTCTAATTTACTTCTATCATCTCAATTTGTTTCATTCTCTTGGTATCATTTGTTGAAGGAGCAGTAATGCACTAATGGTTTCTAACTGAACACATTAGTGAGCCAATCACAATCAATATAAATATGCAGCCACCAATCAACAGCTAGAACCTAGGTTCTCTGCTGCTTCTGAGCTTGCATAGATAAACCTTTTAGCAAAGGATAACAAGAGAAGGAAACAAATTTTAATGATAGAAGTAAATTGGAAAGTTGTTTAAAATGGTATTCTCTATCTGAATCATGAATTAAAATTTTTGGGTTTCGTGTCCCTTTAACTCAACAAGTTACACAGGCAGCTGAGCTTTCCCTGACTGAAAGTAATTTTTTTTTAGTTGACACCATGGCCTCTATTTATCAAGCTGTCAACCGCAAATACGCTGGAATTCCACAGCGTATTTGTGGCGAGCCCGATTTGCTGTAGTTATCAAACCCTACAGACCGGCAAAAGTAGAATATAGTGACGTAACATACGAGCCATCGGACTCAGTCCAACACAGATCTATGGTTACGTCACTACAGATACACCTAACACACTAACATGTACCCCAGTTTAAACACCCCTAATCTGCCCCCTACACCTCTGCAACTAAATAATGTGTTTAACCCCTAAACCGCCGCTCACGGAGCCCGCCGCAACTAAATAAAATGTTTAACCCCTAAACCGCCGCTCCCGGACCCCACCGCCACCTACATTAAATTTATTAACCCCTAATCTGACCCCCTTACACCGCTGCCATCTACATTGAATTTATTAACCCCTAATCTCCCGCCCCCAACGTCATTGCCACTATATTAAATGTATTAACCCCTAAACCTAAGTCTAACCCTAACACCCCCTAACTTAAAGATAATTTAAATTAATCTAAATAAATATTCCTATCATTAAATAAATTATTCCTATTTAAAACTAAATACTTACCTATAAAATAAACCCTAAGCTAGCTACAATATAACTAATAGTTACATTGTATCTAGCTTAGGGTTTATTTTTATTTTACAGGCAAGTTTGTATTTTTTTTAACTAGGTAGAATAGTTATTAAATAGTTATTAACTATTTGATAACTACCTAGTTAAAATAAAGACAAAAGTACCAGTAAAATAAATCCTAACCTAAGTTACAATTACACCTAACACTACACTATCTTTAAATTAATTCCCTAAATTAAAATAAATTAATTACAATTAAATAAAATTAACTAAAGTACAAAAAAAAACAACAACCCTAAATTACAGAAAATAATAAAATAATTACAAGAATTTTAAACTAATTACACCTAATCTAATCCCCCTAATAAAATAAAAAAGCCTCCCAAAATAATAAAAAACTGTACCTTATACTAAATTACAAATAGTCTTTAAAAGGGCCTTGCTCTTTTACCTGTAAAAAAAAATACTATACCTCCCAACATTACAATCCACCACCCACACACCCAACCCTACTCTAAAACCACCCAATCCCCCCTTAATAAAACCTAACACTACCCCCTTGAAGATCACCCTACCTTGAGACGTCTTCACCCAACCGGGCAGAAGTGGTGCTCCAGACGGTCCGAAGTCTTCATCCATTCCGGGCAGAAGAGGTTCTCTAGATGGGCAGAAGTCTTCATCCAGGCTGGATCTTCTATCTTCATCCATCCGGCGAGGAGCGGCTCCGACGCGGAGCATCCATCCAGACCGACGACTACCCGACGAATGAATATTCCTTTAAATGAGGTCCTCTTCTGCCCGGATAGGATGAAGACTTCTGCCCCTCTGGAGGACCACTTGTGCCCGGCTGGGAGAAGACATCTCACGGTAGGGTTATCTTCAAGGGGTTAGTGTTACGTTTTATTAAGGGGGGATTGGGTGGGATTTAGAGTAGGGTTGGGTGTGTGGGTGGTGGGTTTTAATGTTGGGGGGTATTGTATTTTTTTTTTACAGGTAATAGAGCTGATTACTTTGGGGCAATGCCCCGCAAAAGGTCCTTTTAAGGGCTATTTGTAATTTAGTGTAGGGTAGGGATTTTTTTTTTATTTTGGGGGGCTTTTTTATTTTATTAGGGGGATTAGATTAGGTGTAATTAGTTTAAAAAACTTGTAATTATTTTATTATTTTCTGTAATTTAGTGGGTTTTTTTTTTGTACTTTAGTTAATTTTAATTGTAATTAATTTATTTTAATTTAGGTAATTTATTTAATTATAGTGTAGTGTTAGGTGTAATTGTAACTTAGGTTAAGATTTATTTTACAGGTACTTTTGTATTTATTTTAGCTAGGTAGTTATTAAATAGTTAATAACTATTTAATAACTATTCTACCTAGTTAAAATAAATACAAAGTTGCCAGTAAAATAAAAATAAACCCTAAGCTAGATACAATGTAACTATTAGTTATATTGTATCTATCTTGGGGTTTATTTTATAGGTAAGTATTTAGTTTTAAATAGGAATAATTTATTGAATGATAGGAATATTTATTTAGATTTATTTAAATTATATTTAAGTTAGGGGGTGTTAGAGTTAGGGTTAGACTTAGAGATTAGGGGTTAATACATTTAATGTAGGTGGCGGTGGGGTCCGGTAGTGGCGGTTTAGGGGTTAAACATTTTATTTAGTTGCGGCGGGGTCCGGGTGGTGGTTTAGGGGTTAATATAATGTAGGTGGCGGCGGTGTCCGTGAGCGGCGGTTTAGGGGTTAAACATTTTATTTATTTGCGGCGGGGTCCAGGAGCGGCGGTTTAGGGGTTAATACATATAATGTAAGTGGCGGCGGGGTCCGTGAGCAGCGGTTTAGGGGTTAAACATTTTATTTAGTTGTGGTGGGCTCCGGGAGCAGCGGTATAGGGGGTAAATAGTTTAGTTTAGTGTGGGTGCTTAGTGACAGTATACCAAGAAAGCTGCGAATAAGCCGAAGAGCAGCGAGATCGATGACTATTAGTTAACAACAGTCCGCTGCTCATCGCACCGTACTTGGTGCGCAGCTTCTTGACAGCTTTCTTGATAATTTTGGCGATCGTATTCAGGTCCGCGGCAGCTATGTTAGGCGAACTTAGGTGAGCGTATTGGTGCCGTTGAATGCAAGAAAGTCGACGGCTTGATAAGTAGGGGCCCATATTTTTTTTTAAACTTTATATAGCGAATCTAAACCAACACAACATGATCATCATCCATCACTGTATAAGGTAAGTGGCGCATATCTGTTGTAAGTCCCACCCCAAACCCATTGTACTAGTGATGTAGCAATCAATGTGTGGAATATTGAATTGTCAGGGTTCAGAACCACCACTGCAGCCTCCTCTGGGGCAATTGAATTACAGTAAAAACTGCAAAATAAATAATAAAACCACACTGTAGAGGCTCTTTTTCCTTACTACACATATATTTATTGGAAACGTCTCTCTCATTATATACAGTGATTCTGAACACCATCATTCAATCAGATAATTACCTTGGTTGTGTTAGTTTTAAACCTTGTGCTTGTTTAGCTGCTGATATAAAATCCTCTCATCATCAAAAAGAGATGTATATCATTATACTTAAGGATTACTTTCACCTAGATTGCTTAACAGACATTTATTTTTTTAAAACCAGGGGTATTGGTAGTAATCAAGAAGACACTTCAGGTCTCTAGGGTCAGCAGCAAATGGCCAAGATTGCAAGAAATAAAGCCCATGGCATGGCTGCAGCCTGCCCAGTGCAGAAAAACAAATAGGCAGTAATTGAAATTGATTCAGATTTTCAGCCATTGCTAAGTAATTATAGAGCCTGATGAACCATCCAACCATTATGTAAATGCTATAATGTAATCCACTGGATTATTACATCGACTACTGCCTGCCTGGTGAATTATTGTGATCTGTGATGATCATGTCATCATGTTTGCTTTGCTAATTGCTTTTACATAACATTACTGTACTCACTCACCAGTGACAGTAGACAAACACCGACCTCCACCCCCAGCCTAGCTGCAGCCTAAGTAATCTTGCTGCTTCTCAGCACTCCCTGACTCTGACTCTCACGAGTCACTGCAATCTTCTCTCGTCACGTGGGCTGTATGCAGCTGCAATTATATGATGCGCAGCTGCTGGGACTGACTCTCTGGGGAAGAAGACGGAAGTGATGAGTCAGGATGGAAGCGCTGAGCGGGAAATTTGGGGGCGGGCCGACAATGGCACTGGTCTGATCTGATCATCTGCGAGTGACAGAGGAAATTAACACACACCCCCCTGATCAGCCGGCCGGGCGGTATTTCTATCAGACTGAGACGAGTCACTCACAAAATTGCTTGGAAGTCAAGCCAGGAATTAATCAATTTTAATTTAGCAGCCAGTCATAATAGCACATAAGCATTGTGCAAGCACACTGTGTCACTTATTATTTTTACTGTGTCAACATTAATTAACTGTCCCCTGCTCTGCTCAGCGGGCCAGCGGTGGCCCATTTCCACACAGTACAAAGAGGCTCAGGGGGCCCCCCGCCCCCCGGCCCAGTCCGCCCCTGCTTTAAGTCCTCTAAATTACACGAGGAACAAAAAGGGATTGGTGGTTCCACATTGGCATCAAAACATAAAGAACAAGTGACAGCTTGCAAAGACTCTTGGTCCATCTTAACTTTACAATAGGTCACAAAATTTCCAAATAAAGAAAACCCAGATACTGTCTCTTTAAATGTTAAAACTTTCACTTCTTTACTTTTATTAGCGTATGTACTATAAATTTGGAATAGCCCTGCAGAACACCTCTACACCTCAGCAGTACTTTGCTGAGGTGCCTACCTGTCTGGAGAAGCGACCCTCACTGTGTAGACAGGAGCGTTAAAAAAACAGGACTCTGCAGGCTAAGACACGCATCCAAATTAGTTCCCAGAGATGCGCAGCAGAATACAAACAAGCGCAGTCTTACTAAGTGCGCAGATATGACGAACAGGAAAGGAGGCCAAAAAGAGTGCACAATACTTTCCCCTAGAACCACCCATCGCAGGCGTGCCAAATTCAGCCATCTCCCGGTCGCCTGTATAATTAAAAGCGTCGGGAGATGAGAACCACCAATGGCCAATGTGTCCAACCCAGTGCCTGCACCTTTACTGTCTAATAAAGTGCCCATATTCCCATGAGTCTCTTTATTACCCCATTATAAGTAAAGTGCCTCTGTCTCTGAGAACATTCCACCAGATACTAAGTCAGCACTTACCTCCTCATCTGCCCGACAGTGAAGCCAGCTCCCAGGTTTAAGAGGTCCTCTCCCTCCTATGGACCTGTGACAAAGAAAAAGACTGAGTAAGATCCCTCAGTTTTTTAGAAGTAGGGCAGCATCAATATGGGAGGCGCAGTGAGAATTATGTCCCACAAGTTCCCATCGCTCTAAAGCCACCACTGCTCTACTGAAGAGACTGATATGGACTACGGCTACACCCTAGGACAAAGCAGCACAATCTTATACTACTTTAAAAATAATAAACTCTTGATTAAAGAATCTTTTTTCAACACCTAATTTACCATCTCCTTGCACTTAACGTAGGCAAAGAGAATGACTGGGTTGGAAGGGAAGGGAGGTGATATTTAACAGCTTTGCTGTGGTGCTCTTTGCCGCCTCCTGCAGGGCAAGAGTGGTATTCCCAATAGTAATTAAGATGATCCGTGGACTCATTGTGTCATTAAAAAGAAATGGGGGTGTGGCTTTGGTACCAACCCCTATTTAAGAGTTTTGTATGTTCATTATGTGTACTGACATGATTAACGACTGAGGTCCGAAACGTTGTTATTCTGTGCACCTTGGTGTTTCATTAAATTTCTGCATTTTTTGGATATGGTGAGTGCTGCTGCCTTTTGGACTGTCTCACGACACTACATGTATCCAGAGGCCAAACTGACGAGGATTCTTGATAGGGTGGGGGCATCTGCGGAGTATATAAAGCCAGTGAAACCACACTGTTATGGAGGAATTCCAAAAACTCTTAAGATCGCTCCTACAGGACCTTGAGGTCAAATCAGTTTGAAGATCTTATAAGGCTCGGCAAAGTGTGTAGAGGAGATGCTCCCTTACTGGATGAAAACCTGCCTTCACCGGATAGCATCCCTGTCCCCTCCTCTCAACGTGAAGTACAGACCCAGAGGGAGATCCTGTCTGAGGGACAAGGGGGGTTTTCCACTGTGCAAACATAGGGAACAGATGTACGTTACCAGCAACTGCAAAGATCCACAATAGCTCAACCTCACCCGACTGGGCTCTTTGCTGACACCGGGAGTGATGTGGCCGGCCTCCCTGGCTCAAGCGGAACACTGATACCCCAGATCGGCTTCCCAGGAAGCGGGATACAGCATCTAAGATTAGCCTCCTACACCTTCGTGATGAGCAGCCACTACACCCGATACTCACCCTACTAGTTTCACTACTCTCATGCCTATTGAGATAAGTTATGTCTACTTTTGAAGACATCCTATCATAATATATATCCCTATCTGAACCTCATCTCTCACATTAGGGCAACCCCTTTTATCTTATATTCCCCAAGGCTTCCTTGATAATAACCTTTACTAAATATAACAAGATGGACTGACAAAACCCTTATTATCCTGCTAACCCATATTCACAGTAGCTACACAAATTTAAAACTCTTAAATAGGGGTTGGTACCAAAGCCACACCCCCATTTCTTTTTAATGACACAATGAGTCCACGGATCATCTTAATTACTATTGGGAATACCACTCTTGCCCTGCAGGAGGCGGCAAAGAGCACCACAGCAAAGCTGTTAAATATCACCTCCCTTCCCTTCCAACCCAGTCATTCTCTTTGCCTACGTTAAGTGCAAGGAGATGGTAAATTAGGTGTTGAAAAAAGATTCTTTAATCAAGAGTTTATTATTTTTAAAGTAGTATAAGATTGTGCTGCTTTGTCCTAGGGTGTAGCCGTAGTCCATATCAGTCTCTTCAGTAGAGCAGTGGTGGCTTTAGAGCGATGGGAACTTGTGGGACATAATTCTCACTGCGCCTCCCATATTGATGCTGCCCTACTTCTAAAAAACTGAGGGATCTTACTCAGTCTTTTTCTTTGTCACAGGTCCATAGGAGGGAGAGGACCTCTTAAACCTGGGAGCTGGCTTCACTGTCGGGCAGATGAGGAGGTAAATGCTGACTTAGTATCTGGTGGAATGTTCTCAGAGACAGAGGCACTTTACTTATAATGGGGTAATAAAGAGACTCATGGGAATATGGGCACTTTATTAGACAGTAAAGGTGCAGGCACTGGGGCTGGACACATTGGTCATTGGTGGTTCTCATCTTTCCAACTGGCTGGTATGAGGCTTTTAGCACAGGCCAGCATTAAAACTAGGAGAGATTTTTTCAGTTTGATTAGTTTCAGGTGTTCTAGGGATGTCGGTTTCTAAAATCTTATTCATTTCTGACCATACTACTTTTTAGTAGTTCTCCACAAGGGGGCAGTCCCACCATATGTGTATTAGGGAGTCCTCTGCTCCACATCCCCTCCAACACCTGCCTGATGTTGTGGGGTAAATCTGTTTCAGCCTGGCTGGTGTAAGATACCACCTGCTCAGTCGTTTGTAATGTGATTCTTGAGTATGAGCTGAGACTGAGACACTTCTTCATAGTTTAAACAAGCCTCTCCATTCCTTAGATGTACAGGTAATACCTAATTCCTTGTGCCATTGGATGGTGTATATAGGGAGCAAGTCCTCTGAGGGTGTCAGGCGGATCTTATAAATGATGAAAATAAGGTGTTTAGGCATATGAGCCATGGTGCAAAGTGTCTCAAATGCGGTGGCGCGTCTGAACAAGTGTTTTTTACTTCTGTGTATACTAAGGTAATGTTTCATTTGTGAACATGCGAACCATGATGCTGCGAGGGTAGGGTGATCGGGTTATATTTCTTGTGGCGTTTTGAGTCTCTCTGCTTCTGTTACTGTATAGATGCATTTTGTTGGAAAGATCGGCAGGGTCTGTGTTGGGTTGATATGTAGAGGGAGTTTGTGATTGCCATATATTGGTGTCAAAGGGGAGTGCGGGGTAGAAATGTGGAAGCTTCTGTGCGTTACTTTGTCCCACTCTGTAAGCATTTCACCCAGAAGTGGGAAGTCAGAGATGTTAGTGGGTCTGTATTGTGCATTTGTCCATAATAGTGCCGCTAGATCCCTGGAGTTAAGGATCATGTTGTCTATGTGTTTCCATGCTTTAGGTGTTTCACTGTGGCACCATTCTTCTGCTCTTTGGAGCAGTGTGGCTCGCCTAAGTGATTTTTTTTTTATTTGATCGAGTTTGGCAGTTAAATGGTGGCATGAAATATACCAAAATGGGCCTAGATCAATACTTTGGGTTGTCTACTAAAAAAAAAAAAGATATATACACATGTGAGCGGTTATTTATACAATGTATATTTTGCTATTTTTAAAAAAAATGGTTTGGCAACAGCAAAGTGCTACTTGTACTTATTGCCCTATAACTTACAAAAAAAGCGAAGAATATGTAAACATTGGGGATTTCTAAACTCAGGACACATTTAGAAACTATTTAGCATGGGTGTTTTTGGTGGTTGTAGATGTGCAACAGATTTTATAATTTTTTATAGTAAATTATGATATAATGGTAATAATGGTATCTTTAGAAAGTCAATTTAATGGTGAGAAAAATGGTATATAATATGTGTGGGTACAGTAAATGAGTAAGAGGGAAAATTACAGCTCAACAGAAACACCGCAGAAATGTAAAACCAGCCCTGGTCCTTAATGTTAAGAAAATTGAAAAAATGGTCTGGTCACTAAGGGGTTAAGCCACTTAACTAGAAGTAAGTGGAGATAGAAAACATTTGCCTTTTTCCTTTTTTTTAGTCTGTTTAGTCTTAAAGAATAGTTTTTTCTATGTGTTGGCATGAAACAAGACAATATTTTTACACTGCAATTGGAGATACATGGATAACAACTGTGACATATTACTATTCCCTTCCTGTAATGTAGCTTTCTGTGATCTCACTGAATATGCAAATTAGTTGGCAGGTCTTGGAGAAAGGCATGCTGGGAGTTGTAATATTTAAAATTCAGGATCACAAAACAGTTTTTACTGTCTGTTTTTTTTCAGATGAAAATTGCCAGTTTAGCAAGTTTAATGTTGCTCTGATATAGGGGTGAAATAAAACTCTTTGGAGTCTCCCTAAGTTAAAAATGTCCTGGATTGAGGACTATAAATACCAGTTAGGTTTCTAAGGTTAATTGGCCAGGTAGCTCTCCTGCATTCTTGACTGGCTCAGCCTGATTGCTGCAGTATGTTTGATTCCCATTAGCTGCAGTGTTTAGAGTAGGGCAAATAACCCCCCACTGTAGATAAAGTGGCTGTTGGGTCAAAATGTGATGTTATTTCTAGAAACCCCTCCCTGAATGTGTGCAGAGTGGTTGAGTAGGTAACAGGGACAGTGTAGCACCTTAAGGAGTTAGCAGTATAGGGACAGATATGTTGAATGTGGCAGTCTAATGGGGTTGAAGTCCATGTCAAGATGCTTGAAAGTGGCCATTGTTTTATATATATCTGCAGTGAGAAACAGGGATGCTGGGAAATGTAATATTTAACATTCAGCATAGCAATATGGAAGATGTAGTGGGAGGACCTTAGGATTTACCCTTAGAATGTGATCAGAGGGTGGGGCTGCTACACTGCAGAAAATCATTTCCACAGCTGGAGGGAGTAACTTACGCTAGTATATCATCTTGCATGCGTAACTAAATATTAAACAAATGTTGAATTCTCACGTAAAAATCGTAACAAAAAATAAATAAATTAAACCAACACTTCAAAACACCATTCCCACATCGCAATCACTAATAAAAGTTATTAACCCCTAAACCGCAATCCCCCATCACAATCACTAATAAAAGTTATTAACCCCTAAACCGCCATCTCCCACATCGCAATCACTAATAAAGGTTATAAACCCCTAATCCGCCAAGCCCCCAAAATGCAAAGTATCTAATTAAACTATTAAACCCAATCCGCAAATCCCCCACAACGCAAAGTATCTAATTAAACTATTATCCCCTAAACCGCCAAACCCCCCAATACCAAGTATTAAGCTAATAACTAAGCCCCATAACCTAACACCCCCTAACTTAACCCCAATTAAAATACACTGAAATAAAATGACAAATATATTAATTACCTTAAAAAAAAATACAAAATTACATAAATAAAAAAACCTAATATTACTAAAAATAAAAAGCAGAAGGAAATCTTGGTAACTATAGTCTGATTGGAGGAGGGTAGAATGTGAATCTAGAAGAGGGGGTCAGCTTGGAGGAAAAGAAATAGGGTTAAGAATGGAGGAGCAGTCTGGCTAGAGATGAAAAACTGCATACCCAATCAGACTACACCCCCCAATTCATTTCCTGCCTTAGACCAGCATGACTACTCTCACAGCCACAAATTTTAACTCCACTAGCCCCTCTTTTTTCCTAATGAGCCCTCTCATTCCAGGCTCCACACCATCACATCTCTATCCTGCTTCCTAACTCAGTTCCTCCTGCTTCTATCCGGTCTACTCAAACACCTCTTCCTTCTGCATGCACATTCTATTCTCCCACCCCAGACTACTCCTGCCCTTAACAGACCCACTCCCACATCACCTAGCCAGTCTTTTGCCGCACATTTCACTTCCAAATCCACATCCTATCTTTCCTAATCACACACCACCCAGACTTCTCCCACCTTTGCCACACATCCATATACTAATCCTATCATGTTTTGCATATCACAAGACCATATTCTAGATTAATCCTATACCCACTTCAGCACACTACTTTCAGGAGAACCACTAGCACATTATTTCCAGGAGAATCACAGGAAGTCACTCTGTAAGTAGTGGCTGCAGTGTGGATTTGAACCACTGACTTAGTGCTTTCAAGCACAAGAACTTACCCCAGCTACCTAACAACTAACTGCAATCCAACATTGGAAATAATAGGTACTTGGTGGCTTAGTGGGTTAAAAAGCAACCTTGTAAACGCAGGGTTTAGAGTGTTAATCCTGCTGGGGGAACAGGGCTATTGTAGTGTATTGCATTCTAGGGATATATCACACCTAGATAAATAGTCATTTTATTTCCTGAAAGCAACTCACTGCTTATATACTATCGCTTCAAATATTGGTCTAAAACTAGAAAAGTAATGGATGCAGATCCTGTCTTCCTTTGACATTGCAAACCATTGTGGCTCAAGTACTTATATACTTTTACTTGCTATAATGTTCTAAATTGGTCAAAGTAATGGGTAAAAGCCCTGCAAACTCCTGACAGGGTGTGCCATTGTGGTTGAGTGGTTTCTTCTTCCAAGCCAGTGGTTGTGGGTTTGATTCCAGCTATTGGTGCTAGACCATGGCCTGTTTTATTTCCTTTAGACTACCCATTGCTTTTACGTTAAAAAAAGGTCAAACAATAAAAAGAAAATTTGTGCGTTGATGCAATAAGGGTAAAAAAACAAAACAAAAAACACTCGGGCACTGGGTTGTGTAAATGGAATGTAATTGTTTTTTAGTTTTTATTAAAGCTAGAAGAATGTCTTGGGGTGGCGAAGCTAGGGTGCTCTATAATCCTTAAAGGGATAGGAAAGTCAAAATGAAACGTACATGATTCTGATAGAGCTTGTCATTTTAAGAGACTTTAAAATTCACTTCTATTTTCAAATGTGCTTTGTTCTTTTGGTACCCCTTGTTGAAAAGGAATACGCACATATCCTACACTAGTGGGAGCTGCTGCTAATTGGTGCCTGCACACAATTGTCTTTTGTAATTGGCTGACTAGATGTGTTCATCTTGCTACCAGTAGTGCAATGCGGTTCCTTCAGCAAAGGATAACAAGAGAACAAAACAGATTTGATAATGGACAGCTCGTTATCAAATGTAACCAGAAGGATATGCAACGTAAGAAATGGCAGCTGTAGCCGGGTTGAAACTCACAACCGTTGGATTGTGACGCAGTTGACCTAAGCACTGAGCCGCAACAACCCTAAAGATTGAGGGCTTGCAGGGCCAGTACCAATTATTTTGCTGCTTTTACTCTAGCAATGCAATAAACGGTATATACAGTAAGTAGCAAAGAGTCCAGTTGACTAAAAGAAAAAAAGACATTTGGTAAAATACAATTCCACTACTAAACTACCAACTGTAGACAGGCAGAGCACCATGCAGAATAATAATAAAATAAAAATAAAAATGTGGACAACTAGTTGTGAAATATTACCAGAAGAACATGCAACATAAGAACTTAGTGACTGCAGCCAGCTTTATTGAGTTGTATCAATGAACAAAATAAAATAGAATACATTTTTGAATTTTGAATAACTAGTTAAAAAGGATGTTACTAAAAGGCCCCGATGACCATGGAACCATAGCTTGATGGAAAGCCTCAACCTTCCGTTCCAAAAGCAGCGGAGATAATCACTGAGCTGCAAAAGCCAGATACGTGGAGCGCCGACAGGACCAGTAGACATCATTTTTAGACAATAATAAATAGAAATAGTATATAAGCAGTGAGTTGTTTTAAGAAAATAAAATGGAATAAAATCAACAAATATCCAGCACCCATAGCAGGAAACAGACCTACAACCGTTTGCTTGCAAGAAAACGGACCAAACGACTCCGGCACGATGGCTAGTTGTAAAATGCTACTAAAAAGCAAAGCATAACATCAGCCCTGCACCCATAGCAGGATTCAAAGTCTCTACCTTATGTTTACAAGGCTGCTTTCTAACCCACTAAGCCACAAAGGTGATCTGTGGGCAGGGCTAAAAATGACAGTACCCATTCTTTCCATCTTTGACAAGGCTAGCCAGAACACAACAAACCATTCCTGTAATATGGGATATGGGGGATCAGATAGAATGGACATGAGAAATATAGGTATAAGATAGAATGGGGAGGGTAAAGAAAAGTAATCTGGTTGGGGGAAATATGTCAACCTAGAGGGAAAATACATGCAGGGTGTCTGGCTAGGGAATATACGATGTGGGGGATGTGGGCTCTGTGAAGGAGCAGAAGTAATCTGGGTAGCTATAGTCTAGTTGGAGGAGGGTAGAATGGGAATCTAGAAGATACCACAGATGCACAAACACCAACAGTGTACACAGCCTTAAAGGGACACTAAACCCATTTTTTTCTTTAATGATTCAGACAGATCATGTAACTTTAAGCAACTTTCTAATTTACTCCTATTATCAATTTTTCTTCATTCTCTTGCTATCTTTATTTAAAAAGCAGGAATGTGATGCATAGGAGCCGACCCATTTTTGGTTGAGAACCTGGGTTATGCTTGATTATTGGTGGGTAAATGCCAGCCTCCAAAAAGCAAGCACTATCCATGGTTCTGAACCTAAAATGGGCTGGCTGCTAAGATTTACATTCCTGCTTTTAAAATAAAGATAGCAAAAGAATGAAGAAAAACTGATAATAGGAGTAAATTAGCAAGTTGCTTAAAATGTCATGCTCTATCTGAATCATGATAGAAAACATTTGGGTTCAGTATCCCTTTAAAGGAGAAGCACATTCAACATGCACACAGCCTTAAAGGGACCGGGAAAGCCAATATGACGCATTGCCTAGGAGTGTGTCTGAAAGTTAAAGGGACAGTCTACACCTATAGCAACATAACTTCAAACCATAGATCGATTATTTAACTCTCCCCCACTACCATAACGAGTCCTACACCAACTGAGTTATTCGAATTTAAAAGTTAGATTTCTATTGTTAGAAATGGCCGTCAAGCTCCTCCTATAAAGGACATCATAGACTCTCTTATTTTCAACGATCCAATCAAAAGTTGACCACAGGTTAAAAATCTGTCCTGCGCTTTTGTTTTTTCGCGCATGCGCAGCAGCATATGAGCAAAAAACCCCAGAACTCAAACATATGTTAAATTTGAACACAAATCAAATTATTCTGTGGAAAAGCTATTTAGAGTGTAAGTATAGAGTGAAGCGACGATCAAATTAATGAATTAAATATTATTTTGCAATTGTTTAAATCCTAATTTTATTCAAGCGCAATATGTTGTTGTTCTTTTGCGGAGGCTGTAGGTTCCAGATGCGGGGACGGACTTCCGGTTACACAAAACACAAAAGATTCACAGGCGTGTTAGGAGGCTCATTATGTCACTTTGTGCTACATGCACAAGTATGAGCTAACTTAAGAACAGGACAACAAGGTAGGAGGAGAAGGGATTGGGCACAGTTTATCGGCCATTTCTAACGTCCAAAATCAAACTTCTTATTTCTGACGTCTCTACCTTTTTTTAAAAATGGGGGGATTTTATTAGAACTCATCCTCCAGATATACAGAAACAGATAATCTTTCCATTTTCAAATACAGTTTATATACAGGAAGCAATTCTAAGAGGGGGGTTCCAGATCATTTAAGCTTCAAATGAAAATAGGAGGGTTAGAGGGGATTGGGATCAGACACATGATTTCTTTTTGTTTCGCTGTACTCTTATCAGATAAAATCAAAATGTTAACTTCTCATACTGAGTGTAGATGTACAAATTGCAGCATTTATTGTTTGTATTTTACCCCCCCCCCCCTTTGTGAAAGGAATCACTGTGTAAATAATGTACTCATTGTACTCTTATCAGATGAAACTAATTTTCTCATACTGAATGTAGATGTACAAATTGCAGCATATATTGTTTGTATTTTACACAGTGTAGCAATTAAAAATTATATTTTTTTAAAATATATATAGTAAAAAATAAAAGGGACAGAACATTAAAGTAGACAAAAAAGTCTTAAAGGGATAGTTAACAGTATGCACAAACATGCATAAAGTAGTGATAAAGCGACAAGCCTACTATTACCATGAACATTAACAGAACCTTAAAGGGATACTGAACATAACAATTTGTATTTCATAATTCAGAGAGAGCATGCAATTTTAAGCAACTTTCTAATTTACTCCTATCATTAGTTTTCTTTTGTTCTCTTGGTATATTTATTTGAAAAAGCAAGGCTGTAAGGCCCATTTTAGGTTCAGCACCCTGGATAGCTCTTGCTGATTGGTGGGCTGCATTTAGCCACCAATCAGCAAGCGCTACCCAGGTGCTGAACAAAAGATAGGCTGGCTCATAAGCTTACATTCCTGCTTTTTCCAATAAAGACACCAAGAGAATGAAGAAAATAGGAGTAAATTAGAAATCTGTTTAAAATTGCATGCTCTATCTGAATCATGAATGAGAAAAAATTGGGTTCAGTATAGCCTTTAACGCCTGCACAAAATAGTATTAATTGGACAAATCATACTAATCACAAAGACACACAGAGGGGCCTATTTATCAAGCCGTCAACCGCAAATACGCTGGAATTCCGCAGCTTAATTGAGGAGAGCTTGATTCGCCTTATTTATCAAAGCCTACAGACCGGCAACTTACGGCTAGATTACGAGTTTAAGGTAAAAAAGCAGCGTTAAGAGGTCCTAACGCCGCTGCTATTACGAGTCTTGCAGGTATAGGGGGACCGCACACTTCTTTGGCATTACCGTAAAACGACTTACGTAAACTTCGTAAAGTCTTTTTTCTATGGGACTTCCATAGCACTGATATTACAAGTCTGTCCTGGGAGGCCAAAAAGTGAGCGGTACACCCTCTACCTCCAAGATCCCTAACGCATTTAAAAGTCAGTAGTTAAGAGTTTTATGGTACAACGCCGTAACATAAAAATCATAACTAAAGTGCTAAAAAGTACACTAACACCCATAAACTACCTATTAACCACTAAACCGAGGCCCTCCAGCATTGCAAACACTAAAATAAATGTTTTAACCCCTAATCTACCACTCCGGACATCGCCGCAACTATAATAAACATATTAACCCCTAAACTGCAGCACTACCGCCTCGCAAACATTAGTTAAATATTATTAACCCCTAATCTACCGTCCCTAACATCGCCGCCACTTACATACATTTATTAACCCCTAATCTTCCTCCCCCAACGTCGCCGCCACTATATTAAATTTATTAACACCTAAACCTAAGTATAACCCTAACACCCCCTAACTTAAAGATAATTACAATAAATCTAAATAAAAATGAATATTATTACCTAAATTATTCCTATTTAAAACTAAATACTTACCTATAAAATAAACCCTAAGCTATCTACAATATAACTAATAGTTACATTGTATCTAGCTTAGGGTTTATTTTTATTTTACAGGCAAGTTTGAATTTTTTTTAACTAGGTAGAATAGTTATTAAATAGTTATTAAAGGACCAGTCAATACATTAGATTTGCATAATCAATAAATGCAAGATAACAAGACAATGCAATAGCACTTAGTCTGAACTTCAAATGAGTAGTATATTTTTTTATAACAAATTTCAAAGTTATATATATTTCCACTCCCCCTGTACCATGTGATAGTAATCAGCCAATCACAGATGCATATACGTATAGTCTGTGAATTCTTGCACATGCTCAGTAGGATCTGGTGACTCAAAAATTGTAAATATAAAAGACTGTGCACATTTTTTTTAATGGAAGTAAATTGGAAAGTTGTTTAAAATGACATGCTGTATCTGAATCATGAAAATTTAATTTAACCTGAGTGTCCCTTTAACTATTTAATAACTACCTAGCTAAAATAAATACAAAAGTACCTGTAAAATAAAACCTAACCTAAGTTACAATAACACCTAACCTAACCCTACAATTAAATAAATTAAAGGAACACTAAACCCAAATTTTTCTTTCATAAGTCAGATAGAGCATGCAATTGTAAGCAACTTTCTAATTTACTCCTATTATCAAATTTTCTTTGTTCTCTTGCTATCTTTATTTGAAAAATAAGGCATCTTAGCTAAAGAGCCAGTCAATTTTTTGTTCAGGCATGTCTTTAGAAATTCTGCTCCTCCCTGGAGCTTGAACTTGGTTCTTAAAGTGTTGCAGAGGGTTCCGTTTGAGTCTATGCACTCTATTGACATTAAGATTCTTTCTTGGAAGGTTCTCTTCCTGTTGGCTATTGCATCAGCACACATGGTATCTGAGTTGGCGGCCTTGCAATGTGAGCCTCCTTATCTGGTTTTCACGCTGATAAGGCTGTTCTTCGCACTGGTTTGGGATTTCTCCTCAAAGTTGTGTCTAATCGTAACATCAATCAGGAAATAGTTATTCCTTCTTTGTGTCCTAACCCTTCTTCCTCTGCGGAGCGGTTGCTTCATAATTTGGATGTAGTTTGAGTCTTGAAGTTTTATCTTCAGGCTACAAAGGAATTTAGAAAGACTAGATCTGTTTTTATAGTGTATTCAGGAAAACACAAGGGGTAGAAAGCCTCTTCCACTTCTTTGTCCTTTTGGTTGAGGAGCATGATTCGCTTGATTTAAGAGACATAAGCCTCCAAAGAGGATCACGGCTCATTCAACTAGAGCTGTGGCTTCTTTTTAAGCATTTAAGAATGGATTTGTAAGGCGGACACCTGGTCCTCCTTAAATACTTTTACTAAGTTTAGTAAATTTGACGTTTTTGCTTCATCAGAAGCTGCTTTTGGGAGAAAAGATATGCAGGCTGTGATGCCCTTATGTTAGGGTCCGCCTCCCTTTCTACCCTCCCGTGTATCATTCAGTCTCCTCTAGAGCTTGGGTATTTGTTTCCTATGATGCCGTGGACTCTCCTCCCCTTTAGATGGAAAACATAATTTATGCTTCCCTGATAATTTCATTTCCATCGTGGGGAGGAGAGTCCACAGCTCCCGCCCGTTTCTCCAATTGCCGGACCTAAATTTTGTTTTTTTCTTCTGGCACCGTTTATACCCTGATATTTCTCCAACTGTTCCTGGTTCCCTCGGCAGAATGACTGGGGAATAGGGGAAGTGGGGGGAGGTATTTAAGCCTTTGGCTGGGGTGTCATTGCCTCCTCCTGGTGGCCAAGTTCTAATTTCTCACAAGTAATGAATGATGGCATGGACTCTCCTCCCCACGATGGAAATTAAATTATCAAGTAAGCATAATTTATGTTTTTTTAGTTTTCTGCAGTGTTTGTGTTTAGCTGTAATTTTCCTCTTAATCATTTACTGTACCCACACATTATATACCGTTTTCTCTGCATTAAATTAATACCATTATTTTCATCATCCTATATGATAAAAGGCCAAGTGTGTTTGTCCGAAGCTGTCATGCGCAGTAGAGACAGCATGAGGAAAAACACACCTGGCATTTGAGTCCCTAGCTGATCTGCAGCCGCGGCAGAAGTGGGCGTGGCCGGGTGTGAGCAGGGGCGTGGTCGGCGTGAAGGGGGCGTGGTCATGCGTTAATAGCCGCGAGAGGGGCGTGGGTGGGTGCAGTCATGCGATAGAGGGGAGAGAGAAAGAGAGGGGAGAGAGATAGATAGGGAAAGAGAGAGGGGAGAGAGAGGGAGAGAGAGAGGGGGGAGGGAAAGAGAGGGGGGGGAGGGAGAGAGAGGGGGGAGAGGGAGAGAGAGAGAGAGAGGGGGAGAGACAGCAAAAGAGAGGGGGGAGAGAAACAGCAAAAGAGAGAAGGGGAGAGAGACAGCAAAAGAGAGGGGGAGAGAGACAGCAAAAGAGAGAGGGGGAGAGAGACAGCAAAAGAGAGGGGGAGAGAGACCGCAAAATAGAGGGGGGAGAGAGACAGCAAAAGAGAGGGGGGAGAGAGACAGCAAAAGAGAGAGGGGGGAGATAGACAGCAAAAGAGAGGGTGGAGAGAGACAGAAAAAGAGAGAGGGGGAGAGAGACAGCAAAAGAGAAGGGGGAGAGAGACAGCAAAAGAGAGGGGGAGAGAGATAGCAAAAGAGAGAGGGGGAGAGAGACCGCAAAAGAGAGGGGAGAGAGAGACAGTAAAAGGGAGAGGGGGAGAGAGATAGCAAAAGAGAGAGGGGGAGAGAGACAGCAAAAGAGAGGGGGGAGAGAGCGCAAAAGAGAGAGGGGGAGAGAGCGCAAAAGAGAGGTGGGGAGAAAGAGAGCAAAAGAGAGGGAGGGAAGAGAGAGCGCAAAAGAATGGGAGAGAGCGCAAAAGAGAAGTGGGGGAAGAGCGCAAAAGAGAGGGGACAGAGAGCGCAAAAGAGAGGGGTGGAGAGAGAGCGCAAAAGAGATGGGTAGAGAGAGAGCGCAAATGAGAGGGGGGAGAGAGCGCAAAAGAGAGGGGGAGAGAGAGCACAAAAGAGAGGGGGGAGAGAGAGCACAAAAGAGAGGGGGGAGAGAGAGCGCAAAAGAGAGGGCGGAGAGAGCACAAAGAGAGGGGGGAGAGAGCGCAAAAGAGATGGGGGAGAGAGAGAGCGCAAAAGAGATGGGGGAGAGAGAGAGCGCAAAAGAGAGGGGGAGAGAGAGAGAGCGCAAAAGAGAGGGGGAGAGAGAGCGCAAAAGAGAGGGGGGGAGAGAGAGCACAAAAGAGAGTCAGAGAGAGAGAGCGCAAAAGAGAGGGAGAGAGAGCGCAAAAAAGAGGGGGGAGAGAGCTCAAAAGAGAGGGCGGAGAGAGAGAGTTCAAAAGAAAGGGGGAGAGAGAGAGCAGAAGAGAGGAGGGAGAGAGGGCAAAAGAGAGGGGGTGGAGAGCGCAAAAGAGAGGGGGAGAGAGAGAGCGCAAAAGAGAGGGGGAGAGAGAGAGCTCAAAAGAGAGGGGGAGAGAGAGAACTAAAAAGAGAGGGGGAGAGAGAGAGCAAAAGAGAGGGGGGAGAGAGAGCGCAAAAGAGAGGGGGGAGAGAGAGAGTGCAAAAGAGAGGGGGAGAGAGAGAGCGCAAAAGAGAGGGGGGGAGAGAGCGCAAAAGAGATGGGGGAGAGAGCGCAAAAGAGAGGGGGAGAGAGAGAGTGCAAAAGAGAGGGGGAGAGAGAGCACAAAAGAGAGGGGGGAGAGAGAGCACAAAAGAGAGGGGGAGAGAGAGCGCAAAAGAGAGGGGGAGAGAGCGCAAAAGAGAGGGGAGAGAGAGAGAGCTCAAAAGAGAGGGGGGAGAGAGAGAGCTCAAAAGAAAGGGGGAGAGAGAGAGCAAAAGAGAGGAGGGAGAGAGGGCAAAAGAGAGGGGGGTGGAGAGCGCAAAAGAGAGGGGGAGAGAGAGAGCGCAAAAGAGAGGGGGAGAGAGAGAGCTCAAAAGAGAGGGGGGAGAGAGAGAGCTCAAAAGAGAGGGGGAGAGAGAGAGCAAAAGAGAGGGGGGAGAGAGAGCGCAAAAGAGAGGGGGGAGAGAGAGAGTGCAAAAGAGAGGGGGAGAGAGATAGCGCAAAAGAGAGGGGGGAGAGAGAGCGCAAAAGAGAGGGGGGAGAGAGAGAGTGCAAAAGAGAGGAGGAGAGGGAGAGCGCAAAAGAGAGGGGGAGAGAGAGAGCGCAAAAGAGATGGGAGAGAGAGAGAGAGCGCAAAAGAGATGGGGGAGTGAGAGAGAGCAGAAAAGAGATGGGGGAGAGAGAGAGCGCAAAAGAGATGGGGGAGATAGAGAGCGCAAAAGAGAGGGGGAGAGAGAGAGAGCACAAAAGAGAGGGGGAGAGAGAGCGCAAAAGAGAAGCCATGTTTAGAAGCCATGGTGGAAGCCACTCTTAAAATGTGTACCAAATGTACTGATTTCACTTTAAGTAATAAAGACCATATTCTGTCTTTAAAAAATTTATCACCAGAGGAATCTGACGAGGGGGAAGTTATGCCGACTAACTCGCCCCACGTGTCAGACCCTTTGACTCCCGCTCAAGGGACACACGATCAAATGGCGCCAAGGACATCTAGTGCGCCCATGGCGTTTACTTTACAAGACATGGCGGCAGTCATGGATAATACCCTGGCAGCGGTATTATCCAGACTACCTGGGTTACGAGGAAAGCGAGACAGCTCTGGAGTTAGAAGAAATACAGAGCATACTGACGCTTTAGTAACTATGTCTGATACCCCCTCACAATATGCAGAAGCTGAGGAAGGAGAGCTTCTTTCTGTGGGTGATTTTTCTGACTCAGGGAAGAGGATTCAACCTGATTCTGATATGTCAACGTTTAAATTTAAGCTTGAACACCTCCGCGTGTTACTCAGGGAGGTTTTAGCTGCTCTGAATGACTGTGATACAATTGCAGTGCCAGAGAAATTGTGTAGATTGGATAAATACTATGCAGTGCCGGTGTGCACTGATGTTTTTCCAATACCTAGAAGGTTTACAGAAATTATTACTAAGGAATGGGATAGACCAGGTGTGCCGTTCTCTCCCCCTCCTATTTTTAAGAAAATGTTTCCAATAGATGCCACCACACGGGACTTATGGCAAATGGTCCCTAAGGTGGAGGGAGCAGTTTCTACCCTAGCTAAGCGTACTACTATCCCTGTCGAGGACAGTTGTGCTTTCTCAGATCCAATGGATAAAAAGTTAGAGGGTTAACTTAAGAAAATGTTTATTCAACAATTTATTCTACAGCCCCTTGCATGCATTGCCCCTGTCACTGCTGCTGCGGCTTTCTGGTTTGAGTCTCTGGAAGAGACTTTACAGGTAGAGACCCCATTGGATGACATACTTGACAAGCTTAGAGCACTTAAGCTAGCCAATTCTTTTGTTTCTGATGCCATTGTTCATTTGACTAAACTAACGGCTAAGAATTCGGGTTTTGCTATTCAGGCTCGCAGGGCGCTATGGCTTAAATCATGGTCAGCTGACGTTACTTCAAAGTCTAAGCTGCTTAATATTCCCTTCAAGGGGCAAACCCTATTCGGGCCTGGTTTGAAGGAGATCATTTCTGATATCACTGGAGGAAAAGGTCATGCCCTTCCTCAGGATAGGTCCAAATCAAGGGCCAAACAGACTAATTTTCGTGCCTTTCGAAACTTCAAGGCGAGTGCGGCATCAACTTCCTCTAATACAAAACAAGAGGGAACTTTTGCCCAGTCCAAGTCGGTCTGGAGACCTAACCAGACCTGGACCAAAGGTAAGCAGGCCAAAAAGCCTGCTGCTGCCTCTAAGACAGCATGAAGGATTAGCCCCCTATCCGGTAACGGATCTAGTAGGGGGCAGACTTTCGCTCTTTGCCCAGGCTTGGGCAAGAGATGTCCAGGATCCCTGGGAGTTGGAAATTGTATCCCAGGGATATCTTCTGGACTTCAAAGCTTCTCCTCCAAAAGGGAGATTTCACCTTTCACAATTATCTGCAAACCAGATAAAAGAGAGGCATTTTTACATTGTGTTCAAGACCTCCTAGTTATGGGAGTGATCCATCCAGTTCCTGGATGGATCTCAAGATTTTAAACAAATTCCTCAGAGTCCCATCATTCAAGATGGAGACTATTCGTACCATCCTTCCTATGATCCAGGAGGGTCAATACATGACTACAGTGGATTTAAAGGATGCTTATCTTCACATTCCGATACACAAAGATCATCATCGGTTTCTCAGGTTTGCCTTCATAGACAGGCATTACCAGTTTGTAGCTCTTCCCTTTGGGTTAGCTACAGCCCCAGGAATCTTTACGAAGGTTCTGGGGTCACTTCTGGTGGTCCTAAGGCCGCGGGGCATAGCAGTGGCCCCTTATTTAGACGACATTCTGATACAGTCGTCAAATTTTCTAATTGCCAAGTCTCATACGGACATAGTTCTGGCATTTCTGAGGTCGCATGGGTGGAAGGTGAACGAAGAAAATAGTTCTCTATCCCCTCTCACAAGAGTCTCCTTTCTGGGAACTCTAATAGATTCTGTAGAAATTAAAATTTACCTGACAGAGTCCAGGTTATCAAAACTTCTAAATTCCTGCCGTGTTCTTTATTCCACTTCTCGCCCTTCGGTGGCTCAGTGTATGGAAGTAATCGGCTTAATGGTAGCGGCAATGGACATAGTGCCATTTGCCCGCCTACATCTCAAACCGCTGCAACTCTGCATGCTCTGTCAGTGGAATGGGGATTACACAGATTTGTCCCCTCTACTAAATCTGGATCAAGAGACCAGAAACTCCCTGAAGGCTCAGGGATCGTGGACTCAGGAGGAGTCACTCCTTCCGATAAACATTCTGGAACTAAGAGCGATATTCAATGCTCTTCAGGCATGGCCTCAGCTAGCGACAATGAGGTTCATCAGATTTCAGTCAGACAACATCACGACTGTGGCTTACATCAATCATCAAGGGGGAACAAGGAGTTCCCTGGCGATGTTGGAAGTCTCAAAGATAATTTGCTGGGCAGTGATTCACTCTTGCCACCTATCAGCTATCCATATCCCAGGTGTAGAGAACTGGGAGGCGGATTTTCTAAGTCGTCAGACTTTTCATCCGGGGGAGTGGGAACTCCATCCGGAGGTGTTTGCACAATTGATTCATCGTTGGGGCAAACCAGAACTGGATCTCATGGTGTCTCACCAGAACGCCAAACTTCCATGTTACGGATCCAGGTCCAGGGACCCCAAGGCGACGCTGATAGATGCTCTAGCAGCACCTTGGTCCTTCAACCTGGCTTATGTGTTTCCACCATTTCCTCTGCTCCCTCGTCTGAATGCCAAAATCAAGCAGGTGAGAGAATCGGTGATCTTGATAGCACCTGCGTGGCCACGCAGGACTTGGTATGCAGATCTGGTGGACATGTCATCCTTTCCACCATGGACTCTGCCGCTGAGACAGGACCTTCTACTTCAGGGTCCTTTCAACCATCCAAATCTAATTTCTCTGAGACTGACTGCCTTGAGATTGAACGCTTGATTTTATCAAAGCGTGGCTTCTCCGAGTCAGTCATTGATACCTTAATTCAGGCATGAAATCCTGTCACCAGGAAAATCTATCATAAGATATGGCGTAAATATCTTTATTGGTGTGAATCCAAGGGTTACTCGTGGAGTAAAGTCAGGATTCCTAGGATATTATCTTTTCTCAAAGAAGGATTGAAAAAAGGCTTGTCAGCTAGTTCCTTAAAGGGACAGATTTCTGCTCTGTCTATTCTTTTGCACAAGCGTCTGGCTGATGTTCCAGACGTTCAGGCATTTTGTCAGGCTTTAGTTAGAATCAAGCCTGTGTTTAAACCTGTTGCTCCGCCATGGAGTTTAAACTTGGTTCTTAAAGTTCTTCAAGGGGTTCCGTTTGAACCTCTTCATTCCATAGATATCAAGCTTTTATCTTGGAAAGTTCTATTTTTGGTAGCTATTTCCTCGGCTCGTAGAGTTTCCGAGTTATCTGCCTTACAATGTGATTCCCCTTATCTGATCTTCCATGCAGATAAGGTAGTCTTGCGTACCAAACCTGGGTTTTTACCTAAGGTGGTATCTAATAAGAATATCAATCAGGAGATTGTTGCTCCATCATTGTGTCCTAATCCTTCTTCAAAGAAGGAACGTCTATTACACAATCTTGACGTGGTTCGTGCTTTAAAGTATTATTTACAAGCTACTAAAGTTTTTCGGCAAACATCTGCTTTGTTTGTTGTTTACTCTGGACAGAGGAAAGGCCAAAGGGCTTCGGCAACTTCTCTTTCACTTTGGCTAAGAAGTATAATATGCTTAGCTTATGAGACTGCTGGCCAGCAGCCTCCTGAGAGGATTACAGCTCATTCTACTAGAGCTGTGGCTTCCACATGGGCCTTTAAAAATGAGGCTTCTGTTGAACAGATTTGCAAGGCGGCAACTTGGTCTTTGCTTCATACTTTTTAAAAATTCTACAAATTTGATACTTTTGCTTCTTCTGAGGCTATTTTTGGGAGAAAGGTTTTATAGGCAGTGGTACCTTCCATTTAAGTACCTTCCTTGTCCCTCCCTTCATCCGTGTACTTTAGTTTTGGTATTGGTATCCCACAAGTAATGGATGATCCGTGGACTGGATACACCTTACAAGAGAAAACATAATTTATGCTTACCTGATAAATTTATTTCTCTTGTGGTGTATCCAGTCCACGGCCCGCCCTGTCATTTTAAGGCAGGTATTTTTTAACTTTAAACTACAGTCACCACTGCACCCTATGGTTTCTCCTTTCTCTTGCTTGTCTTCGGTCGAATGACTGGATATGGCAGTTAGGGGAGGAGCTATATAGACAGCTCTGCTGTGGGTGTCCTCTTGCAACTTCCTGTTGGGAAGGAGAATATCCCACAAGTAATGGATGATCCGTGGACTGGATACACCACAAGAGAAATAAATTTATCAGTTAAGCATAAATTATGTTTCTGCATGGTGATCTGCCTGTCTACAGTTGGTAGTTTAGTAGTGGAATTGTATTTTAGCAAATGTCTTTTTTTCTTTTAGTCAACTGGACTCTTTGCTACTTACTGTATTTACCGTTTATTGCATTGCTGGAGTAAAAGCAGCAAAATAATTGATACTGGCCCAGCAAGCCCTCAATCTTTGGGGTTGTTGCGGCTCAGTGGTTAGAACAACTGCGTTACAATCCAACGGTTGTGAGTTTGAACTTGGCTACAGCTTCCATTTCTTACGTTGCATGTCCTTCTGGTCACATTTGATAACGAGCTGTCCATTATCAAATTTGTTTTGTTCTCTTGAAAACCTTTGCTGAAGGAACCGCATTGCACTACTGGCAGCAAGATGAACACATCTAGTCAGCCAATTACAAAAGACAATTGTGTGCAGGCACCAATTAGCAGCAGCGCCCACTAGTGTAGAATATGTGCGTATTCCTTTTCAACAAGGGGTACCAAGAGAACAAAGCACATTTGAAAATAGAAGTGAATTTAAAAGTCTATTAAAATGACAATCTCTATCAGAATCATGTACATTTCATTTTGACTTTCCTATCCCTTTAAGGATTATAGAGCACCCTAGCTTTGCCACCCAAAGACATTCTTCTAGCTTTAATAAAAACAAATAAACAAAAAAACTCCATTTGCACAACACAGTGCCAGAGGATCTTTTGTTTTGTTTTGTTTTTTTACCCTTATTGCATCAACGCACAAATGTCCTTTTTATTGTTTGACCTTTTTTAACATACAAGCAATGGGTAGTCTTAAATAAAACAGGCCATGGTCTAGCACCAATAGCTGGAATCAAACCCACAACCACTGGCTTGTAAGAAGAAACCACTCAACCACAATGGCACACCCTGTCAGGAGTTTGCAGGACTTTTACCCATTACTTTGACCGATTTAGAACATTAAAGCAAGTAAAAGTATATAAGTACTTGAGCCACAATGGTTTGCAATGCCAAAGGAAGACAGGATCTGCATCCATTGTTTTTCTACTTTTAGACCAATATTTGAAGCGATAGTATATAAGCAGTGAGTTGCTTTCAGGAAATAAAATGACTATTTATCTAGGTGTGATATCTCCCTAGAATGCAATGCACTACAATAGCCCTGTTCCCCCAGCAGGATTAACACTCTCAACCGTGCGTTTACAAGGTTTCTATTTAACCCACTAAGCCACCATAGATTTGTGAGATGGTATAAAAATGACAGTAACTATTATTTCCAATGTCGCATCACAGTTAGTTGCTAGGTAGCTGCTGGGATAAGTTATTGTGCTAGAAAGCACTCAGTCAGTTGTTCAAATCCACACTGCAAACACTACTTACAGAGCGACTTCCAGTGATTCTCCTGGAAATAATGTGCTAGTAGTTCTCCTGAAAGTAGTGTGCTGAAGTGGGTATGGGATTATTCTGGAATATGATCCTGTGATATGCAAAACATGATGGGATTAGTATATGGATGTGCGGCAAGGGTGGGAGAAGTCTGGGTGGTGTGTGATTAGGAAAGATAGGATGTGGATTTGGAAGTGGGGTGGGAATGTGGGGCAATAGTCTGGCTAGGTGACGTCGGAGTGGGTCTGTTAAGGGCAGGAGTAGTCTGGGGGGTTGGGTAGGAAGGGAGAATAGAATGTGCATCCAGAAGGAAGAGTTGTTTGAGTAGACCGGATAGAAGCAGGAGGAACTGAGTTAGGAAGCAGGATAAAAATGTGATGGTGTGGAGCCTGGAATAAGAGGGCTCATTAGGAAAAAAGAGGGGCTAGTGGAGTTAAAATTTGTGGCTGTGGGAGTAGTCATGCTGGGCTAAGGCAGGAAATGAATTGGGTGGTGTAGTCTGATTGGGTATGCAGTTTTTCATCTCTAGCCAGACTGCTCCTCCATTCCTAACCCCTATTTTTTCCCTCCAAGCTGACCCCCTCTTCTAGATTCCCATTCTACCTTCCTCCAATCACACAATAGTTACCAAGATTTCCTTCTGCTTGTCATATTTTGTAATATTAGGTTTTTTTATTTTTGGAATTTTGTATTATTTTTTTAAGGTAATTAATATATTTGTCATTTTATTTCAGTGTATTTTAATTGGGGTTAAGTTAGGGGTAATAAACAATGTAGTATTCAAAGGAGTAATCCAGAAATTACAGTAGCTATTATTCTATTGGCTATTCAAATCAGCCAATAGAATTACAGCAGCTCTCATCCGATTGACTGATTTGAATTTGAAGGCTCAAATCAGCCAATAGGAATTCAAGGGACGCCATTTTAAATTGCGTACCTTGAATTCCTATTCAGTGTATGGCGGAGATCGTATGAAGAGGATCCTCCACGCTCCATGACTCCGAAGTCTTCAGTTCCAGCGTCGCCGATCTTCAGTTCCAGCGTGGCTGGTCTTCAGTTCCAGAGTCGACGGTCTTCAGCTCCGCGGTCATCGGTCTTCAACTCCTCCACTCCGCGCCAGCTGGATCCTGGAAGAAGAAGAGGTCGCCGCTTGGAAGAAGACTTCTCCGCCTGGTACAGGACCTTCTCCGCCGGTCTTCAGGACAGGTAAGGACCACTTGGGGGTTAGACTTAGGTTTTTTTAATGGGGGATCGGGTGGGTTTTAGAGTAGGGGTGTGTGGGTGGTGGGTTGTAATGTGGGGGGGGTTGCTCTTTTTTTACAGGTAAAAGAGCTGATTACTTTAGGGCAATGCCCCGCAAAAGGCCCTTTTAAGGGCTGGTAATAGAGCTGATTACTTTTGTAATTTAGTTTAGGGTAGGGAAATTTTATTATTTTGGGGGGCTTTTTTTATTAGGGGGTTTAGATTAGGTGTAATTAGCTTAAAATGCTTGTAATATTTTTTTATTTTTTGTAATTTAGTGTTTGTTTGTTTGTTTGTTTTTGTAATTTAGTTTAGTTTATTTAATTGTATTTTAGTTTAGATAATTGTAGTTTATTTAATTAATTTAATGATAGTGTAGTGTTAGGTGTATTTGTAACTTAGGTTAGGATTTATTTTACAGGTAATTTTGTAATTATTTTAACTAGGTAGCTATTAAATAGTTATTAACTATTTAATAGCTATTGTACCTAGTTAAAATAAATACAAAGTTACTTGTAAAATAAATATAAACCCTAAAATAGCTACAATGTAATTATTAATTATATTGTAGCTATCTTAGGGTTTTATTTTAAAGGTAAGTATTTAGTTTTAAATAGGAATAATTTAGTTAATAATATTAATATTATTTAGATTTATTGAAATAATAATAATAAGTTAGGGGGTTTAAGGGTTAGACTTAGGTTTAGGGGGTAATATAGTTAATATAGGTGGCGGCGGTATAGGGGGCTCAGATTAGGGGTTAATATAGGTGGCGGCGGTGTAGGGGGCTCAGATTAGGGGTTAAAATAGTTAATATAGGTGGCGGTGGTGTAGGGATTTCAGATTAGGGGTTAATATAGTTAATATAGGTGGCGGCAGTATAGAGGGGTCAGATTAGGGGGTAATACATATAATATAGGTGGCGGCGGTGTAGGGGGATTATATTAATACATTTAATATAGGTGGCAGCGTTGTAGGGGGGTCAGATTAGGAGGTAATACATTTAATATAGATGGCTGCCGTGTAGGGGGATTAGATTAGGGGTTAATATATTTAATATAGGTGGGGGGTGTAGGGGGATTAGATTAGGGGTTAATATATTTAATATAGGTGGCGGCGGTGTAGGGGGGTCAGATTAGGGGGTAATACATTTAATGTAAGTGGCGGCGGGGTCCGGGAGCGGCGGTTTAGGGGTTAAACACTTTATTAGGTATTGCGGTGGGGGATTGTGGTTGACAGGTAGATAGACATTGCGCATGCGTTAGGTGTTAGATTTTATTTTGCAGGCAGTTTAGGAAGTTACGGGGCTCCAATACTCAGTGTAAGGCTTACTACGCCTGCATTTTGTGGCGAGGTGAAAATGGAGTAAGATTTCTCCATTTTCACCACGTAAGTCCTTACGCTGTATATTGGATACCAAACTGCGCGGCTTTTCTATACCAGTCTATGGGTCAAAAAACTACGGCCGAAGGGTGAAATATACGAGCGTAACTTCTATGTTATGCCGTATATAGGATACCAAACCAGTGCAAAATTTGGCGCCGCCGGCTTTTGCGGGCGACGCTGCATATCGGATCGGGCTCTACATTTGTATTTCACCTGATTTAAAGCTAGAGATACTGAGGAATCAGATCTAAATAACCCTATGTTGCAATTCCTCATTATAATACTACTCTATGCTAGACTTAAAGGGACATGAAATCCAAAATGTTTTCTTTCACAATTCTGATAGAGAATACAATTTTAAACAACATTCCAATTTACTACCATTATTTAATTTGCTTCATTCTTTAGATACATTTATATACAGTTATCAATCAGTAGCCACTGAGCATATTTAGATATGCTTTTCAACAAAGGATATCAATAGAATGAAGCAAATTGAACAATAGAAATACAGTTGTTTAAAACTGGAACACCAACGGCTAGATTTAGAGTTTTGTCGGTAACGACCCGCTTAGCTAACGCCGGCTTTTTTCTGGCCGCACCATAAAAATAACTCTGGTATTGAGAGTCCACATAAAGGCTGCGTTAGGCTCCAAAAAAGGAGCGTAGAGCTTTTTTAACGCAACTTCAACTCTCGATACCAGAGTTGCTTACGGACACGGCCAGCCTCAAAAACGTGCTCGTGCACGATTCCCCCATAGGAAACAATGGGGCTGTTTGAGCTGAAAAAAAACCTAACACCTGCAAAAAAGCCGCGTTCAGCTCCTAACGCAGCCCCATTGTTTGCTATGCGTAAACACTTCCTACGTCTGCACTTAACACTCTAACATGTACCCCGAGTCTAAACACCCCTAAACTTACACTTATTAACCCCTAATCTGCCGCCCCCGCTATTGCTGACCCCTGCATATTATTTTTAACCCCTAATCTGCCGCTCCGTAAACCGCCGCTACTTACATTATCCTTATGTACCCCTAATCTGCTGCCCCTAACACCGCCGACCCCTATATTATATTTATTAACCCCTAATCTGCTCCCCACAACGTCGCCTCCACCTGCCTACACTTATTAACCCCTAATCTGCCGAGCGGACCGCACCGCTATTATAATAAAGTTATTAACCCCTAATCCGCCTCACTAACCCTATAATAAATAGTATTAACCCCTAATCTGCCCTCCCTAACATCGCCGACACCTAACTTCAATTATTAACCCCTAATCTGCCGACCGGAGCTCACCGCTATTCTAATAAATGTATTAACCCCTAAAGCTAAGTCTAACCCTAACACTAACACCCCCCTAAATTAAATATAATTTTAATCTAACGAAATTAATTAACTCTTATTAAATAAATTATTCCTATTTAAAGCTAAATACTTACCTGTAAATTAAATCCTAATATAGCTACAATATAAATTATAATTACATTGTAGCTATTTTAGGATTAATATTTATTTTACATGCAACTTTGTAATTATTTTAACCATGTACAATAGCTATTAAATAGTTAAGAACTATTTAATAGTTACCTAGTTAAAATAATTACAAAATTACCTGTAAAATAAATCCTAACCTAAGTTACAATTAAACCTAACACTATACTATCATTAAATTAATTAAATAAAATACCTACAATTACCTACAATTAAACCTAACACTACACTATCAATAAATTAATTAAATACAATATCTACAAATAACTACAATGAAATAAACTAACTAAAGTACAAAAAATAAAAAAGAACTAAGTTACAAAAAATAAAAAAATATCTACAAACATAAGAAAAATATTACAACAATTTTAAACTAATTACACCTACTCTAAGCCCCCTAATAAAATAACAAAGACCCCCAAAATAACAAAATGCCCTACCCTATTCTAAATTACTAAAGTTCAAAGCTCTTTTACCTTACCAGCCCTGAACACGGCCCTTTGCGGGGCATGCCCCAAGAAGTTCAGCTCTTTTGCCTGTAAAAAAAACATACAATACCCCCCCCCAACATTACAACCCACCACCCACATACCCCTAATCTAACCCAAACCCCCCTTAAATAAACCTAACACTATGCCCCTGAAGATCTTCCTACCTTATCTTCACCATACCAGGTTCACCGATCCGTCCTGAAGAGCTCCTCCGATGTCCTGATCCAAGCCCAAGCGGGGGGCTGAAGATGTCCATGATCCGGTAGAAGTCTTCATCCAAGCGGGGCAGAAGAGGTCTTCCATCCGATTGAAGTCTTCATCCAAGCGGGGCAGAAGAGGTCTTCCATCCGATTGAAGTCTTCATCCAGGCGGCATCTTCTATCAACATCCATCTGGAGCGGAGCGGCAGCATCCTGAAGACCTCCGACGCGGAACATCCATCCTGGCCGACGACTGAATGACGAATGACGGTTCCTTTAAATGACGTCATCCAAGATGGCGTCCCTCGAATTTCGATTGGCTGATAGGATTCTATCAGCCAATCGGAATTAAGGTAGGAATATTCTGATTGGCTGATGGAATCAGCCAATCAGAATCAAGTTCAATCCGATTGGCTGATCCAATCAGCCAATCAGATTGAGCTCGCATTCTATTGGCTGATCGGAACAGCCAATAGAATGCAAGCTCAATCTGATTGGCTGATTGGATCAGCCAATCGGATTGAACTTGATTCTGATTGGGTGATTCCATCAGCCAATCAGAATATTCCTACCTTAATTCCGATTGGCTGATAGAATCCTATCAGCCAATCGGAATTCGAGGGATGCCATCTTGGATGACGTCATTTAAAGGAACCGTCATTCGTCGTTCAGTCGTCGGCCAGGATGGATGTTCCGCGTCGGAGGTCTTCAGGATGCTGCCGCTCCGCTCCAGATGGATGTCGATAGAAGATGCCGCCTGGATGAAGACTTCAATCGGATGGAAGACCTCTTCTGCCCCGCTTGGATGAAGACTTCTACCGGATCATGGACATCTTCAGCCCCCCGCTTGGGCTTGGATCAGGACATCGGAGGAGCTCTTCAGGACGGATCGGTGAACCTGGTATGGTGAAGATAAGGTAGGAAGATCTTCAGGGGCTTAGTGTTAGGTTTATTTAAGGGGGGTTTGGGTTAGATTAAGGGTATGTGGGTGGTGGGTTGTAATGTTGGGGGGGGTATTGTATGTTTTTTTTACAGGCAAAAGAGCTGAACTTCTTGGGGCATGCCCCGCAAAGGGCCCTGTTCAGGGCTGGTAAGGTAAAAGAGCTTTTAACTTTAGTAATTTAGAATAGGGTAGGGCATTTTGTTATTTTGGGGGGCTTTGTTATTTTATTAGGGGGCTTAGAGTAGGTGTAATTAGTTTAAAATTGTTGTAATATTTTTCTTATGTTTGTAAATATTTTTTTATTTGTTGTAACTTAGTTCTTTTTTATTTTTTGTACTTTAGTTAGTTTATTTCATTGTAGTTATTTGTAGATATTGTATTTAATTAATGTATTGATAGTGTAGTGTTAGGTTTAATTGTAGGTAATTGTAGGTATTTTATTTAATTAATTTAATGATAGTATAGTGTTAGGTTTAATTTTAACTTAGGTTAGGATTTATTTTACAGGTAATTTTGTAATTATTTTAACTAGGTAACTATTAAATAGTTCTTAACTATTTAATAGCTATTGTACCTGGTTAAAATAATTACAAAGTTGCCTGTAAAATAAATATTAATCCTAAAATAGCTACAATGTAATTATAATTTATATTGTAGCTATATTAGGATTTATTTTACAGGTAAGTATTTAGCTTTAAATAGGAATAATTTATTTAATAAGAGTTAATTAATTTTGTTAGATTAAAATTATATTTAACTTAGGGAGGTGTTAGTGTTAGGGTTAGACTTAGCTTTAGGGGTTAATACATTTATTAGAATAGCGGTGAGCTCCGGTCGGCAGATTAGGGGTTAATAATTGAAGTTAGGTGTCGGCGATGTTAGGGAGGGCAGATTAGGGGTTAATACTATTTATTATAGGGTTAGTGAGGCGGATTAGGGGTTAATAACTTTATTATAGTAGCGGTGCAGTCCGCTCGGCAGATTAGGGGTTAATAAGTGTAGGCAGGTGGAGGCGACGTTGAGGGGGGCAGATTAGGGGTTAATAAATATAATATAGGGGTCGGCGGTGTTAGGGGCAGCAGATTAGGGATACATAGCTATAATGTAGGTGGCGGCGCTTTGCGGTCAGCAGATTAGGGGTTAATAAGTGTAGGTAGTTGGCGGCGACGTTGTGGGGGGCAAGTTAGGGGTTAATAAATATAATATATGGGTCGGCGGTGTTAGGGGCAGCAGATTAGGGGTACATAAGTATAACGTAGGTGGCGGTCGGCAGATTAGGGGTTAAATAAATTTAATCGAGTGGCGGCGATGTGGGGGGACCTCGGTTTAGGGGTACATAGGTAGTTTATGGGTGTTAGTGTACTTTAGAGTACAGTAGTTAAGAGCTTTATGAACCGGCGTTAGCCCAAAAAGCTCTTAACTACTGACTTTTTTCTGCGGCTGGAGTTTTGTCGTTAGATTTCTAACGCTCACTTCAGACACGACTCTAAATACCGGAGTTAGGAAGATCCCATTGAAAAGATAGGATACGCAAATGACGTAAGGGGATCTGCGGTATGGAAAAGTCGCGGCTGAAAAGTGAGCGTTAGACCCTTTTTTGAGTGACTCCAAATACCGGAGTTAGCCTAAAACCAGCGTTAGGAGCCTCTAACGCTGGTTTTCACGGCTAACGCCAAACTCCAAATCTAGGCCCGAGTGCGGTAGGCTTTTTTCTTCATTTTTTCTTTAGATTTTTTAAAACAACTATGCATGCGTAATATCTCCTGAAAGTGGCGATATTCTTTGAAACAACTGTATCTTGCAATTCCTTAAAAAACACGTCAATTTGAAATAAAGATAATTATCTTTTGTAAAGACAGACAGACTGGCAGGCAGGCAGGCAGACAGACAGAGAGGCACGTAACCTTATCAGTGCATACTTTTTGTCATGGGACAGCGAGTTATTCTGGGCCTGTTCTGGCATTTTTTATTTATTCATTTGCGGTCAAACTTTTTTCCCCATTTTAGCTCCTCCACTGCTTACAATGCTGTGAATGAAGGCATGAGCAAGCTTAATTCACGCTGGGTACAAATAGAAAATGCCTACCGCCATACTACTCTGAATGCACCCGATCCTGTCTGATCTCGGAAATTAACCAGGGTCAGGCCCGGACATTACCTGGATGTGTGACTGCCTGGGAACACTGAGTCCGGTAGGCTCTTTTCTTTGATTTGTTAAAACAACTATGCATGAGTAATATCTCCTGAAAGTGGCGATATTCATTGAAACAATTGTATCTTGCAATTCCTTAAAAAACACGTCCATTTGAAATAAAGATAATTATCTTTTGTAAAGACAAACAGACTGGCAGGCAGGCAGACAGAGAGGCCTTTTTGTCATGGGACAGCGAGTTATTCTGGGTCTGTACTGGCATTTTTTATTTATTCATTTGGGTTAAAATTTTATCCCCATTTTAGCTCTTCCACTGCTTACAATGCTGTGAATGAAGGCATGAGCAAGCTTAATTTACGCTTGGTACAAACAGAAAATGCCTACCACCATACTACACTGAATGCACCCAATCCCGTCTGATCTTGGAAGTTAAGCAGGGTCAGGCCGGACAGTACCTGTATGGGTGACTTCCTGTGCACACCGAGTGCGGTAGGCTTTTTCTTTGATTTTTTTAAAACAACTATGCATGCGTAATATCTCCTGAAAGTGGCGATATTAATTGAAACAACTGTATCTTGCAATTCCTTAAAAAACACGTCAATTTGAAATAAAGATAATTATCTTTTGTAAAGACAGACAGTCTGGCAGGCAGACAGACAGAGAGGCAGGTAACCTTATCCGTGTATACTTTTTGTCATGGGTCAGTGAGTTATTCTGGGCCTGTACTGGCATTTTTTATTTATTCATTTGCGGTCAAAATTTTAACCCCATATTAGCCCTTCCATTGCTTACAAAGCTGTGAATGAAGGCATGAGCAAGCTTAATTCACGCTGGCTACAAGCAGAAAACGCTTCCGCCATACTACTCTGAATGCACCCGATCCCGTCTGATCTCGGAAGTTAAGCAGCGTCAGGCCCTGACAATACCTGGATGGGTGACCGCCTGGGAACACTGAGTGCGGTAGGCTTTTTTCTTTGATTTTTTTAAAACAACTATGCATGCGTAATATCTCCTGAAAGTGGCGATATTCATTGAAACAATTGTATCTTGCAATTCCTTAAAAAACACGTCAATATCAAATAAAGATATTTATCTTTTGTAAAGACAGACAGACTGGCAGGCAGACAGACAGAGAGGCAGGTAACCTTACCCGTGTATACTTTTTGTCATGGGTCACAGAGTTATTCTGGGCCTGTACTGGCATTTTTTATTTATTCATTTGGGTTAAAATGTTATCCCCATTTTAGCTCTTCCACTACTTTCAATGCTGTGAATGAAGGCATGAGCAAGCTTAATTCATGCTGGGTACAAGCAGAAAATGCCTACCGCCATACTACTCTGAATGCAACCGATCCCGTCTGATCTCGGAAGTTAAGCAGGGTCAGGCCCGGACAGTACCTGGATGGGTGGCAACCTGGGAACACCGAGTGAGGTAGGCTTTTTGCTTTAATTTTTTAAAACAACTATGCATGCGTAATATCTCCTGAAAGTGGAAATATTCATTGAAACAACTGTATCTTGCAATTCCTTAAAAAACACGTCAATTTGAAATAAAGATAATTATCTTTTGTAAAGACAGACAGACTAGCAGGCAGACAGACAGAGAGGCTGGTAACCTTACCCGTGTATACTTTTTGCCATGGGTCACAGAGTTATTCTGGGCCTGTACTGGCATTTTTTATTTATTCATTTGGGTTAAAATGTTATCCCCATTTTAGCTCTTCCACTACTTTCAATGCTGTGAATGAAGGCATGAGCAAGCTTAATTAATGCTGGGTACAAGCAGAAAATGCCTACCGCCATACTACTCTGAATGCAACTGATCTCGGAAGTTAAGCAGGGTCAGGCCCGGACAGTACCTGGATGGGTGGCAACCTGGGAACACCGAGTGTGGTATGCTTTTTTCTTTGATTTTTTAAAACTATGCATGCGCAATATCTCCTGAAAGTGGCAATATTCATTGAAACAACTGTATCTTGCAATTCCTTAAAAAACACGTCAATTTGAAATAAAGATAATTATCTTTTGTAAAGACAAACAGGCTGGAAGTCAGGCAGACAGACAGAGAGGCAGTTAACCTTATCCATGTATACTTTTTGTCATGGGACAGCGAGTTATTCTGGGCCTGTACTGGCATTTTTTTATTTATTCATTTGGGTTTAAAATTTATCCCCATTTTAGCTTTTACACTGCTTACAATGCTGTGAATGAAGGCATGAGCAAGGTTAATTCACGCTGGGTACAAATAGAAAATGCCTACCGCCATACTACTCTGAATGCACCCGATCCCGTCTGATCTCGGAAATTAACCAGGGTCGGGCCTGGACAGTACCTGGATGGGTGACCGCCTGGGAACACCGAGTGCGGTAGGCTTCTTTCTTTTATTTTTTTAAACAACTATGCATGCGTAATATCTCCTGAAAGTGGCAATATTCATTGAAACAACTGTATCTTGCAATTTCTTAAAAAACACGTCAATTTGAAATAAAGATAATTCTCTTTTTTCTAAAGACAGACAGACTGGCAGGCAGGCAGACAGACAGAGAGGCAGGAATCCTTATCAGTGTATACTTTTTGTCATGGGTCAGCGAGTTATTCTGGGCCTGTACTGCCATTTTTTATTTATTCATTTGCGGTCAAAAAATTTAACCCCATATTAGGTCTTCCATTGCTTACAAAGCTGTGAATGAAGGCATGAGCAAGCTTAATTCACGCTGGGTACAAACAGAAAATGCCTACCGCCATAATACTCTGAATTCACCCAATCCTGTCTGATCTCTGAAGTTAAGCAGGGTCAGGCCCAGACAGTACCTGGATGCGTGACCGCCTGGGTACACCGAGTGCGGTAGGCTTTATTCTTTGATTTTTTTAAAACAACTATGCATGCATAATATCTCCTGAAAGTGGCGATATTCATTGAAACAACTGTATCTTGCAATTCCTTAAAAAACACGTCAATTTAAAATAAAGATAATTATCTTTTGTACAGACAGACAGACTGGCAGGCAGACAGACAGAAAGGCAGGTAACCTTATCCGTGTATACTTTTTGTCATGGGTCAGCGAGTTATTCTGGGCCTGTACTGGTATTTTTTATTTATTCATTTACGGTCAAAATGTTAACCCCATTTTAGCTCTTCCATTGCTTACAATGATGTGAATGAAGGCATGAGCAAGCTTAATTCACGCTGGGTACAAGCTGAAAATGCCTACCGCCATACTACAGTATCCCGTTGTTTGTTACATTAAAGTTGATTAAAAAAAAAACTTTGAGTGGAGGTCACATGTTTCCTGTCTAGAGCAGAGCTCCAGTCTGCAGCTAGAATTTTTTGCAGGGGAGCGCTACAGACACCATAGAGAGGGGGATCTCTGCACCACAGGGTAGGACTACAGACACCATAGAGAGGGGGATCCATGCACCACAGGGGGAAATCTGCAGGTACCATAGAGAGGGGGGAGAAAGGCAGCACGGGTCGGGTAGTGTGCCCTAGACACCGCACAGTCACACACACACACATTTTATTATTGCAACATAAAATTAGGCAGGATTACTAGAAAAATAAAAAAAAGTTTTTAAAAAATAGATTATTTTGCTACATGGCCTGGAGTGGCTCCTTCTTTTCATTCAGCTAACAGTTACTTCCCTCATACAGGCAGTGCTGCTGATGAGGCCCCAGATCTGCATCCCTACCTGCAGCCACTAAACTTGTATGCCAGGAACTGAGCAAAATGATGCGCTATGCGCATAAACCTCGCTATGTGGTTTCCCTTTGCTCAGCTGGTTACCAAATGATGTGGTCCTGCACTGCAGCGGCCCACCAGGAAAAGTTCTGGCATCCCGGCCAGCCAATCCGGCCCTGTTTAGATGCCTTAAAGGGACAGGAAATCCCCAAATGTTCTTTCATGATTTGGATAGAACATACAATTTTAAACAACTTTCCAACTTACTTCCATTATCACATTTGCTTCATTCTCTTGTTATCCTTTGCTAAATGAACAGCATTGCCCTACTGGCAGCAAAATGAGCACATCTAGTTAGCCAATCACAAAAGAAAAATGTGTGCAGGCACCAATTAGCAGCAGCTCCCACTAGTGTAGAATATGTGCGTATTCTTTTACAACAAGGGATACCAAGAGAACAAAGCACATTTGAAAATAGAAGTGAATTTAAAAGTGTCTAAAAATTACATGCTATCAGAATCATGCAGGTTTAATTTAGACTTTCCGATTCCTTTAAGGGCCACATATACATTTATGGGTATTAAACACATAAATACTCACCTTGAGTATGGAGTGCAGTTCTGGGGAACAATCTAAAAAAAAAAAAGACTTTGCAGACTTAGACAAAGCTCAAAGAAGGGCCACAAAGGTAATAATGGGAATAGGGAATTTAAGCTATGATGAGAGGTTAGCCAAACTGGGTCTGTTTTCTCTAGAAGAAAGGCGCTTGGGAGGTGACGTGATTACTTTATATAACTACTAGTCCTAAAGCCCGTTCACACGGGCCATTTTTTGCAGTACATCGGTCCCACCCCTTGCTCTCTCTCTCCCCCTCTCTTTTGTGCTCTCTCCCCCTCTCTTTTGCACTCTCTCCCCCTCTCTTTTGCGCTCTCTATCTCCACCCTCTCTTTTGTGCTCTCTCTCTCGCCCCCTCTCTTTTGCGCTCTCTCTCCCCCTTCTCTTTTGCGTCTCTCTCCCCCTCTCTTTTGCCCTCTCTCCCCCCTCTCTTTTGAGCTCTCTCTCCCTCTCTCTTTTGCTCCCTCTCTCCCCCTCTCTTTTGCTCTCTCTCCCCCTCTCTTTTGCTCTCGCTCCCCCTCTTTTTTGCTCTCTCGCTCCCCCTCTCTTTTGTGCTCTCTTTCTCCCCCTCTCTTTTGCGCTCTCTCTCTCCCCCTCTCTTTTGCGCTCTCTCTCTCCCCCTCTCTTTTGCGCTCTCTCTCCCCCTCTCTTTTGCGCTCTCTCTCTCCCCCTCTCTTTTGTGCTCTCTCTCTCCCCCCTCTCTTTTACGCTCTCTCTCCCCCTCTCTTTGCGCTCTCTCTCCCCCCTCTCTTTTGCGTCTCTCTCCCCCTCTCTCCCCTCTCTCTTTTGCGCTCTCTCTCCCCTCTTTCTTTTGCTCCCTCTCTCCCCCTCTCTTTTGCTCTCTCTCCCCCTCTCTTTTGCTCTCTCTCTCCCTCTCTTTTGCTCTCTCGCTCCCCCTCTCTTTTGCTCTCTCTCTCTACCCCTCTCTTTTGCTCTCTCTCTCTACCCCTCTCTTTTGCGCTCTCTCCCCCTCTCTTTTGCGATCTCTCCCCCTCTCTTTTGCGCTCTCTCTCTCTCCCCTCTCTTTTGCGCTCTCTCTCCCCCCTCTCTTTTGCGTCTCTCTCCCCCTCTCTCCCCCCTCTCTTTTGCGCTCTCTCTCCCCTCTCTCTTTTGCTCCCTCTCTCCCCCTCTCTTTTGCTCTCTCTCCCCATCTCTTTTGCTCTCTCGCTCCCCCTCTCTTTTGCTCTCTCTCTCTACCCCTCTCTTTTGCTCTCTCTCTCTACCCCTCTCTTTTGCACTCTCTCTCTCCCCCTCTCTTTTGCGCTCTCTCTCTCGCCCTCTCTTTTGCGCTCTCTCTCTCCCCCCTCTCTTTTGCACTCTCTCTCCCCCCCTCTCTTTTGCGGTCTCTCTCTCCCCCCTCTATTTTGCTCTGTCTCTCCTTTTGTTTTGCTCTCTCTCTCCATCTCTCTCTTTTGCTCTCTCTTTCCCCCCTCTCTTTTGCTCTCTCTCTCCCCTCTCTCCCCCCTTTCTTTTGCTCTCTCTCTCCATCCCTCTCTTTTGCTCTCTCTCTCCCCCTCTCTATTGCTCTCTCTCCCCCTTTTCTTTTTCTCTCTCTCCCCCTCTTTATTGCTCTCTCTCCCCCCTCTTTTGCTCTCTCTCCCCTCTCTTTTTCTCTCTTTTCCCTCTATTTTGCTCTTTCCCCTCTCTTTTGCTCTTTCCCCTCTATTTTGCTCTTTCCCCTCTATTTTGCTCTCTCTCCCCCTCTTTTCTGCACTTTCCCCTCTCTTTCCTATCTCTTTATGTTTCTCCCCCTCTCTTTCTATTTCTCTCCCTTCTCTCACGCTGACCGCGCCCGGCCATGCCCCCACCACACACCCGACCACACCCTTGTTCCCGTCCGGTCACGCCCACACTCCCGTCCGGCCACGCCCACTTTCATTGCAACAGCATGTCAGGTTAGGCCAGGTGTGTTTGTCCTCGTGCTGTCTCTACTGCGCATGACAGCTTCGGACAAGCACACTTGGCCTTTTATATAATAAAATATTCAAGGCCCATTTATTTCATTAAAATTATTTGTGACAAGAGGTCACAATTTAAGGCTGGAGAAAATGAGATATAGAGGCCCATTTATTAAGCTCTGTATGGAGCTTGTGGGCCCGTGTTTCTGGCGAATCTTCATACTCGTCAGAAACAGCAGTTATGAAGCAGCGGTCTAAAGACTGCTGCTCCATAACCCTGTCTGCCTGCTCTGAGCAGGCGGACAGGAATCGCCACAATTCAACCCGATCGAGTACGATCGGGTTTAATGACACCCCCTGCTGGGGGGCGATTGGCCGCGAGTCTGCAGGGGGCTGCTGGTGCAATGCTGAATACGGAGAGAATATTGCTCTCCGCATTCAGCGAGGTCGCATTCAGCAAGTTCTTGCAGACCTGATCCGCACTAATCAACCACAACCTGCTTATAGGCGGGTTACTGTAGAATTCCTAATATCAGTAATAAAGATATCTCTAGGTGAACCCTATCCCTCCTATAGTCCACCCGCCCACCTATTCCCGTCCCCATGTAATTTAAAACAAACATGGCGTAACCTCTTGTACATACTCATTAGGAACTGGTACATCAGAAAGTACATTAAAATAATGTGAATAATTGAAAGTTAAATTCCATGCTCTATCATGAAAAAAAACATTCACACAAACACACACACATTATATATATATATATATTCACACACACATACAAATTTACACACACACTATATATATATATATATATTTATATATATATAT
>NC_069500.1:845701891-845874391 GCF_027579735.1 Bombina bombina | reverse complement strand
GTGACATCACAGCTTTTTTGGAGTGCTATTTAGCACCCAGGGCTGGATGTTACTGAGTCACAGGATGTGTACCTGATCCGGTCTTGGAGTGCAGTTCCCTTCCATGTTTTGTATTTTCTATGGGTGATTACAGCCACCTGTGCACCCCTTCTTTGTTCTCAGTTTGTTTGGCTTTGTGAGCTCGCATGATGGTGTGCCTGTGTTAGGGACTCAGGCGATGGAAAGGACCTTGACGTGGTGCCTGAGCTTTCCCATTTGGCCAGATGCGGTGACTAACTTTTCCAGTTGTGATTTTATCTTAGCTGTGAGCTAGCTGGTGAGTGCTGGGTGTTTCTATGTGTTGTATTACTTTTTATTTGTAATCTCCCTTGTTTCTTGCACCCATTCCGGACTGGGGTTAACTGCCTGTGGCTCTGGTGACATCACAGCTTTTTTGGAGTGCTATTTAGCACCCAGGGCTGGATGTTACTGAGTCACAGGATGTGTACCTGATCCGGTCTTGGAGTGCAGTTCCCTTCCATGTTTTATATATATATATATATATATATATATATATATATATATATATATATATATATACACACACACACAAATATGCACACATACACTATATATATACATACACACACACAAATATGCACACATACACTATATATATATATATATATATATATATATATATATACTCTTCCATTGCTGTTTTTTATCTTAGTTGAGAGCTTGTGAGTGAGTGCTGGACTTTTTCTATGTGTTTATATTAATGTATTATTTTTTTGTAATTTTCCCTGTTTGGGCCTTGCACCCAGGCCTGACTGGGGTTAACTGCCTGTGACTCTGGTGACAGTGCAGCTTTCTGAGAGTGCTGGTTTGCACCCAGGGCTGTGCATGTTGCAGTGTCATAGGATGTGTACCCGGTCCGGCCTGAGAGTGCTGACCCCACCCGTGTTTTGTATATGTTTGGGGAGATTACATAAGCCTGTGCACCCTCCATTTTTTCACAGTTGCTTTTTTTCACAGTTGTTTGATAGTGAGCCTGCATTGTGTGGCTATTTAGGGACCCAGCTTTATTTGGAAGAGACCTTGACGAGGTACCTGGGCTTTTCCCATTTGGCCAGATGCTGTAGCTAACTACTTTTCCATTGCTGTTTTTTATCTTAGTTGAGAGCTTGTGAGTGAGTGCTGGACTTTTTCTATGTGTTTATATTAATGTATTATTTTTTTGTAATTTTCCCTGTTTGGGCCTTGCACCCAGGCCTGACTGGGGTTAACTGCCTGTGACTCTGGTGACAGTGCAGCTTTCTGAGAGTGCTGGTTTGCACCCAGGGGCTGTGCATGTTACAGTGTCATAGGATGTGTACCAGGTCCGGCCTGAGGGTGCTGACCCCACTCGTGTGTTATATATATATATATATACACACATAAAAATATGCACACATACATTATATAAATATATATATCCACACACATACAAATATGCACACACACACACACTATATATATATATATATATATATATATATATATATATATATATACACACACACAATTGAACCACCTACTGAAAATCTAAATGTCCAAATTAGTCCAATATGTATTGTACCTTCACTATAATAGCTTTATGCAAAATGCATAAAGAAGTGATGTGCTTATACACAAAGAAAGTGCAGGGCAAATAGCCCGGAACGTAGCTAAGGGTTAAGGCCTGGAGGAGTGAGTGCTGCTGTGTGTGTGTTAGTTACAATGTTGCATTGTGTTGGGAGGGGTTTACTAACCTTATAAGAGGGATGTGCAGGGATTCCACTTCCTCTTTGTTCCTGTGGACTCCCAGAAGATCTTTCAGCTTAGCAGTTTGCAGCATTTTTCCAATGGAAGGCGAATCTGGAGAATGGGAAGAGATGGAGTTAGAGGACGTTGATTGGGTTGCACCATCCCCATCTGGAAATATTACGGTGGGTCTGGCACATGTGTCTGGGCTGTGTCTGCCCGTTTCTCCCTCGGGGGGGAGGGTAGCCCTGTTTTATTTTCTTCTCCTGCACGGGAGAATTTAGTTGGGGATGGTGGGCCCAGGCAGGCTTATCAGCCTGTCGGGAAAGCGTGTAGGCCCCCAGGGGATGTAGGGCTTGAGGGGCGAGCAAGCGCGCTAGGCGGGTCAGGCGTAGGGCCTAGGGGGTCCCAGGGGAGCTCCGGTTTCTGCTCCGGGGGTCCCGGTGAGGCACCCGGGGGTTCCGGAGTGGGCCTTAGGCAGGGGCCTGTAGTTTCTGGGCCCACCGAGGCCATAAGGGGTTCGGGTACCTCTGGGGAGGGTTCCGTTGGCGTCGGTAGTGGGAGCAGTGCGGCCTTACCTGCGGCGGTGGTCCTCTCCGGGGAATCTGTGGTGGCGGCGGTGTCCCTCCTACAGTCCTTAGCATCGGTCCTCGCGGGTGCGTCGTCGGGTGCGGCGGTACTTCAGGCCCAGGCTTCGGCCTATAGTAGTGTGCAGGCCTCCGGTTCGTCGTCCCTTTCAGCATCCAAAATGGCCGCCGCATCAACTTCCGGTGACGTCACTTCCGCTTGCGGCACTCGCAATCTGGCCAGTGAACCGAGCGGATCGTTCCCCCTGTCTCCGGAGGTAAGAAGGGAGCACCTCCGGGGGGGGGACACCCGCTCTTGGGGGCAAGACAGCTAGGCCTCAGGAGGCCGAAGGGGCACATAGTAGGCCAGGACAGGGGGCAGAGGCGGAGAGTCACGGGGCAAGTGAGATTGAGGAAGCGGGTCAGCAAGGCCCCTCCGGGGGTGGCGCAGCAGGGAGTGCGCACAAGAGCCGCAGCGGGAACAAGCAATAAAGGAGGGGATGCCGAGAGGGCGCCCTCCTCGCGCTCGCGGCCTACGTTAGGAGGGGACAAAGCCAAGGCGGACCCCGCACGCGCTGCGGCCCAAAGTAAAGGGAAGGCCCTCGCGGCTAAAACCGCGCATAAGGGGGCACATAGTTCAGGGGGTGACACCGCGGTAGCGGAGCCCCAGGAGCAAGGCCTGCAGGGTAGTTTAACGCCCAGCAGGAATTCACCAGCACGTTCAGGGCAAATTGCCACGAGAGGGGCTGTAAAAAGGGGACATGCTAGCATTAGCGATGGCCCTGGGGAAGGCCTGGAGAGCCCTGGGAGGGGGTTGGTAATACAGGCCAAGGGATCGAAGTCTCAGGGCCAGAGTAGGACCTTGAGATTTCAGGAGGATTCTGCTAGTGGGCTGGCCACCGGTACAGATGATGATGTGAGTTTGGCATGCGGTGTGAGTGAAAGTGACCGGGAAGGGTATCTAGAATCTGGGGAAGGGGGGGATGGGGAGGAGATGGCTGGCTCTTCCCAAGGTACTCCCCTCTTGGCTTCTATTTTGCAGGTACCCACGACATCCTCATCCAGCAGGGACATGGTGACTCAGAGTTCCGGAGCTCTTGTGCCGAGAGGAGTCAGCAGTGCTTCTGGACAAGGCCAGGCCGCATCAGGTGCTTCCTCTGGTGAGTTACAAATTGGTTTCCCTAGGGGGCGGTGTAATTCCTCCAGCTCTAGTGGGTCAGGTTCGGGGTCTGAGATAGACGGGTCCCTGGGTTTGCACACGAAAGGGCATTAGAGGATGTATAGAATGTTGAGAAAGATGAGTAGGGGCAATCACGGGGATGGCAATGCCAGTAGTGTGGCGCAGTCATCTCAACTCCTAGGGGTTTCTGGGGGGTCACCACAGGCGGTGAACAGAAAGGCAGCGGTACATGGGGATACTTATTCGTGCCAGGTACACAGTTTGCATGCACACCTCAAGTCTAAGACGGTGAAGCGTATCCAGGACGGTAAGTATGTGAACATGTTTGAGCTGTCGGCAGAGGCTTTTAAGTTTAAGGAAATGGCGGAGGACGGTATGGGCCCTTAAGAAATTTAGGAGGCCCAATATACTTGAGGAGTGGCATCGGTGTTTCCGGGTCTGCGCCACTTACTACTTGGAGAGGTTTCCTGATCAGGGGACTGCCCTCTTTAAGTACGTCGACACCATTGATGCAATACACAGAAAGTTTGCTGATGGTGCGTGGAGAGAGTACGATATGCTATATCGGAAGAAGAAGGTGGGCAACCCATTGCTTGACTTTGGCACAATTTGCACCTCTGGGCGCATCTTGATGCGGAACGGAGGGTGCAGGGAGGCTCCATGGTGGTATCACCGGGGAGTAGGCAGACATTGCGCTTATGAGGGCGGCAAGGGAGTGTGTGCTGGTGGTATCAGGACAAAGCGTGCGAGCGGGGCACATCGTGCACGTTCAAGCACGTCTGTAAGTTCTGCAGCGGACAACGCCCTGGAGCTGATTGCTCCAAGAAACGAGATACCCAAACTGATCGGTTTGGGGGCAAGGGAGGCACTGGGAGTAAGGGCGGATTCGCCCCTTAGGGTCCACGTTATTGACAAATGGTTGAGCAGGTACCCGGACAGGGCGGCTGCCCAGCTGTTGGATAGCGGCTTGCGCGGGGGTTTCATTATTCCGGTAGTAGGTCGGGTAGTGAGAGCCCGAGACAGGAAGAACCTGAAATCAGCTTCTCAGTACCCTGAGGCAGTCAGGGAGAAGTTGGGAAAAGAAGTGGCCTTGGGTAGGGTTGCAGGCCCTTTCGGGGAATTACCACTTCCGGACTTAGTTATTTCCCCGCTTTGGGTCGTCCCCAAAAAGGAAACGGGTAACTTCCGGCTCATACAGCACCTCTCTTATCCAAAAGGGCAGTCGGTAAACGACGCCATTCCGGAGCAATTGAGCTCAGTCCATTACCAGTCGTTTGACGACGCGCTGGCTATGGTCAGGGAATGGGGCCCTGGAGCCTTGATGGCGAAGTTAGACATAGAATCTGCGTTCCGGCTTCTCCCAATTCACCCATCATCCTTCAGGCTGATGGGGTGTTGGTTTGAAGGGGGTTATTATGTTGACCGTTGTCTGCCCATGGGCTGTTCGATATCCTGCGCGTATTTCGAAGCATTCAGCACTTTCCTGCACTGGGCAGTGGGCTCGGTGGCTGGGAGTGACAGAGTTGCGCACTATTTGGACGATTTTCTCCTGGTTGGGGCGGCCAACTCGCAAGAATGTGCCTCTTTAATGAAAGTCATGAGGTCCAGGTTTGGGGTTCCTCTAGCAGAGGATAAGACGGAGGGTCCGTGCACGTGTTTGACGTTCTTAGGCATTGAAATTGATTCGGTGGCAGGGGAGTGTAGGTTGCCTAAAGAAAAGGTTGCCAAGATGTTGGCGACAGTCCGTGCTATGGTTTCGGCACCGACGTGTTCGCTTCGGGAGCTGCAGTCGCTCCTTTGGTCTCCTTAACTTCGCGGGGAGAGTTATCCCGTGGGGTAGGGTGTTTAGCAAGCAGTTAGAGCAGTGCCTGGGCGGAGGTAGGGCTCCAGCATCGCGCATTCGCATCATGAGGGACCTCGTGGCGGATTTGCAGGTCTGGGAGAGGTTTCTCCAGGACTTTAACGGCATCTGCATTTGGCGAGGGGATCCAATATCTAACCAATCCCTGCATCTGTTCATGGACGCCGCTGGAGCATCTGGGTATGGGGCTTACTTTGAGGGGGCATGGAGTGCGGAGCCCTGGCTGACCGAGTGGGCGGGCAGAGGGCTTACACGCAATCTTTGTTTTCTGGAACTGTTTCCTATACTGGTGGCAGTGGAACTGTGGGGTCACCTGTTTAGTAACAGGGCTGTGATTTTCTGGACGGATAATCTCAGCATGGTGTTTGCTATTAACAGGCTTTCAGCTTCATCACCTGTTGTGGTGCATTATCTGCGACACCTGGTGTTGAGATGTTTGCAATGGAACATTGACTTTAGGGCCCGACACGTGCCAGGGGTGCAGAATATAGTTGCTGATGCATTGTCTCATTTCCAGTGGGAGGCATTTAGGGCTGCGGCTCCTGCCGTGGCGCCTAATGGTCTTCCTTGCCCTCTCTTTTTGTGGCAGATGGCGAGGGACTACAGCAGCTGATTCCTCTGTTGCGGGCTTCATTGGCACCCAGCACGTGGTCGGCATACGTGAGGTACTGGAGCGAGTGGGTAGGTTTCTGTGACCTACGCGAGTTCCCTTCCTGCGAGGGTGAACAGGGGTTTCTGTTGCACTGGCTGGTGGACCTGAGAGGTAAGCGAGCAAAAAAGGGGGCGGTGGTCGATAGGCTATCGGCTGTGGCTTTCTTCTGCAGGCTATACGCGTTTAAAGACGAGTCACGCTCCTTCCTTGTAAAGCAGCTTATTAGGGGGTGGGGCTGTCTGGAGGTTCCACGACGGGACGCAAGGGAGCCCATTACGGCGGAACGGCTGGTAAAGTTGCTGGCGATCCTGCCAGAGATATGTTCCTCACCTTTCGAGGCTCGGCTCTTCGGGGCGGCCTTCGGCCTGGCGTTTCACGGCGCATTAAGGGTGGGTGAGTTGGTACCACGAGCCAAAACGGCAGCCACAGGGGGGTCATGCACAATCATGTCAGATTGGTAGATGACTCCGTGCTATTGTTCATTCCCAGGTCAAAAACCGACCAGGAGTGCCGGGGGGCTTGGCTTTCCTTACAGGGGCAGCCTGGCGTTACCTGTTGCCCAGTACGGCTAGTGTCATCTTACCTGGAAGTGCGGCCAGGAGGCTCCTCCAGGTTTCTAATACATACCAATGGGGACCCGATGACCAGATACCAATTTGGGAAGGTTTTAGGTAGGGTACCGCAAACGGCTGGTCTTGACGGGTCTCGGATTGCCCCACACTCCTTCCGAGTGGCAGCAGAGCTGGTTGGTCCTCGGATCGCGTCCGCTCATTAGGGCGGTGGAGGTCGCAGTGGTACAAGTCCTACGTTAGGCCGCTGTATGTTTGAGAACGGGGATCAAGGGTCAAGTATGCAAGGGTTTTGGGGGCTTGCGGGGGTGATACCTAAAGGTAATGGGCCAAGGTTTGTTGAGGATCTGGTCTACTGCAAGCGGGCTAACTCTTGTTTTCTTTGTTTTCAGAAACACGTCCAGGTCCTGTACGGGTGTGGATCGTCGGCCATTCATATGTGCACTGGGCCGCAATTAGAGCTGCAGCCATGCCAGGAGGACAGCAGCTAGGATTTCCTTCGTCCAGGGCTGTGTTACGTTGGCTAGGGCGCAGAGGCTTGGCCTGGGCAGATCTGCCTGCATTGCTCCAGAATGCCGTGAGGAGGTGGGAGAAACCTCACATTCTGATAATACATGCTGGCGGCAATGATGTGGGGGCCATTCCCACATTGGATCTAATTCGGGCAATGCAGTCGGACCTGAGGCAGTTCAAACTCTGGTTTCCAAGTGTGAGAATCGGGTGGTCGAATGTGATCCCTAGATTAAGATGGAGACACATGGTGTGTCATAAGGCAGCTTTCCAGGTCAGGAAAAAGATCAATAGGGACCTGAGGAAGCAGGTAGTCGAGCTCGAGGGTTTTGTGGTAGAGCACGGGAACATCTCGGCAGCCCATAAGGGTTTGTATAGGCAGGATGGGGTTCATTTAGAACCGGCAGGAGTAGATTTGTTCTTGCAGAACATCAGGCAGGAGTTACTCCTAAGAGTATAGGGTGGCGGCAAGAGTCAGGACCATTGAAAATGCAGGTCAGTCTCTTGTGGCGGGTGGTCAGGATCACGGCTGTAGACTGGAAGGAGGTTTGAGGTTGCGGTCAGGGTGACGTCACAGGCTTGGTATGCTTGGGCGTGCTCGGGCTGATTATTGTTGGGCCGAGAAACCCCTAAATAAAAAGCTGCGTGAGTATCTCCGCCTTGTGGTCTGCAGCAGTGTCCCTTGGCCATTTTCTAGAAGGGGTTATTCAAAGTTAGAATGTAGGCCCCGATTGCCGCCAACCGTGGTTAAGTTACCTGCCTGTTCCACGACTGGTACCAATAAATGCGACCCACGGGTCTTTCACCCACAAACTGTGTTGTGTTGTTATTTATTTAATAAAGTTATGTTAAGTGTTAAGTTATGATAAGTTAGGTTACAAGCAGACACTCAGGACATGTAGGGCATTTAATCCCTTAAGAAAGTGCAGGGCAAATAGCCCGGAACGTAGCTAAGGGTTAAGGCCTGGAGGAGTGATTGCTGCTGTGTGTGTGTGTTAGTTACAATGTTGCATTGTGTTGGGAGGGGTTTACTAACCTTATAAGAGGGATGTGCAGGGATTCCACTTCCTCTTTGTTCCTGTGGACTCCCAGAAGATCTTTCCCCACCCTCCCATCCCTGTTATGCACTGTTGTTGAATTTGTTATGCACTGTCGTTTTGTTTTGTTATGCATCATTGATTGGATTCGTTATGCATTATGGATTGGCACTTGTAATGCATTATTGATTTGATTCTCTGCATTACTGATTGGAAATTGTAATGCACTGTTGATTTGAATAAGTATAAAAGGCGGCAATCGTTTTTTTCGTTAGGTATCTATTCGAGACTAGGTGTCGGAGGCTGGAAGAGGGTTACTCGAATTACTTCCCTAAGTCCAAAGACGGTCATTTTTGAACTCCCCAGTTATTGACATGCTGTTCGTCAAGGCTGGACCTACAGGTTTGGAGTTTCTAATGCTTGCACCCTAATCTGGCGGGTGGTCAGGATCACGGCTGCAGACTGGAAGGAGGTTTGAGTAATTGCCATTGCGGTCAGGGTGACGTCACAGGCTTGGTATGCTTGGGCGTGCTCGGGCTGATTATTTTTGGGCCGAGAAACCCCTAAATATAAAGCTGCGTGAGTATCTCCGCCTTTTGGTCTGCAGCAGTGTCCCTTAGCCATTTTCTAGAAGGGGTTATTCATAGTTAGAATGTAGGCTCCGATTGCCGCCACCCGTGGTTAAGTTACCTGCCAGTTCCACGGCTGGTACCAATAAATGCGACTCACGGGTCTTTCACCCACAAACTGTGTTGTGTTGTTATTTATTTAATAAAGTTATGTTAAGTGTTAAGTTATGATAAGTTAGGTTACAAGCAGACACTCAGGACATGTAGGGCATTTAATCCCTTAGTAATTTCACAAGATAAAGTTAAACCTTATGATCAAGACAAGAGGCCACACGAAGACAATATAAATATCAATATATTATAAATGAACAAAATATTCACACACTAAAGGATCCATGATCATCCATCCCAATCCCCCACCCCCTACAAAAAAAATATTCTTATTGCCTAATGCCTATTCATTATTTCAAACTCTTTACTTGTTGAATATTTTTTATATACTAATCTCACTCAAATTAGCCTAATTGCTTGTTAGTAAATTTAAACTTAATTTATACAATCCTTATATTAAATCAAACTTTGGAATCTCTATTCTCTGACTTGACTGTAATATCAGAATAATTGCCTGTATAATTGAAGTCTTCAGTCAGATTTAACAACCAAGATACTAAGGGTAAATATAAGGCTACTAATTATAATCCCTTAAAGGGACATGAAACCCAATTTTTGTCTTTCATGATTCAGATAGAAAATACAATTTTAAACAATTCTAATTTACTTCTATCATCTCAATTTGTTTCATTCTCTTGGTATCATTTGTTGAAGGAGCAGTAATGCACTAATGGTTTCTAACTGAACACATTGGTGAGCCAATCACAATCAATATAAATATGCAGCCACCAATCAACAGCTAGAACCTAGGTTCTCTGCTGCTTCTGAGCTTGCATAGATAAACCTTTTAGCAAAGGATAACAAGAGAAGGAAACAAATTTTAATGATAGAAGTAAATTGGAAAGTTGTTTAAAATGGTATTCTCTATCTGAATCATGAATTCAAATTTTTGGGTTTCATGTCCCTTTAACTCAACAAATTACACAGGCAGCTGAGCTTTCCCTGACTGAAAGTAATTTTTTTTTAGTTGACACCATGGCCTCTATTTATCAAGCTGTCAACCGCAAATACGCTGGAATTCCACAGCGTATTTGTGGCGAGCCTGATTTGCTGTAGTTCAAACCCTACAGACCGGCAAAAGTAGAATATAGTGACGTAACATACGAGCCATCGGACTCAGTCCAACACAGATCTATGGTTACGTCACTACAGATACACCTAACACACTAACATGTACCCCGAGTTTAAACACCCCTAATCTGCCCCCCTACACCTCCACAACTAAATATTGTGTTTAACCCCTAAACCGCCGCTCACGGAGCCCGCCGCAACTAAATAAAATGTTTAACCCCTAAACCGCCGCTCCCGGACCCCACCGCCACCTACATTAAATTTATTAACCCCTAATCTGACCCCCTTACACCGCTGCCATCTACATTGAATTTATTAACCCCTAATCTCCCGCCCCCAACGTCACCGCCACTATATTAAATGTATTAACCCCTAAACCTAAGTCTAACCCTAACACCCCCTAACTTAAAGATAATTTAAATAATCTAAATAAATATTCCTATCATTAAATAAATTATTCCTATTTAAAACTAAATACTTACCTATAAAATAAACCCTAAGCTAGCTACAATATAACTAATAGTTACATTGTATCTAGCTTAGGGTTTATTTTTATTTTACAGGCAAGTTTGTATTTATTTTAACTAGGTAGAATAGTTATTAAATAGTTATTAACTATTTGATAACTACCTAGTTAAAATAAAGACAAAAGTACCTGTAAAATAAATCCTAACCTAAGTTACAATTACACCTAACACTACACTATCATTAAATTAATTCCCTAAATTAAAATAAATTATTTACAATTAAATAAAATTACCTAAAGTACAAAAAAAAAAACCCCCTAAATTACAGAAAATAATAAAATAATTACAAGAATTTTAAACTAATTACACCTAATCTAATCCCCCTAATAAAATAAAAAAGCCCCCCAAAATAATAAAAAGCTGTACCTTATACTAAATTACAAATAGTCTTTAAAAGGGCCTTGCTCTTTTACCTGTAAAAAAAAATACTATACCTCCCAACATTACAACCCACCACCCACACACCCAACCCTACTCTAAAACCACCCAATCCCCCCTTAATAAAACCTAACACTACCCCCTTGAAGATCACCCTACCTTGAGACGTCTTCACCCAACCGGCAGAAGTGGTGCTCCAGACGGTCCGAAGTCTTCATCCATTCCGGGCAGAAGAGGTTCTCCAGACGGGCAGAAGTCTTCATCCAGGCGGGATCTTCTATCTTCATCCATCCGGCGAGGAGCGACTCCGACGCGGAGCATCCATCCAGACCGACGACTACCCGACGAATGAATATTCCTTTAAATGACATCATCCAAGATGACGTCCCTTGAATTCCGATTGGCTGATAGAATTCTATCAGCCAATCGGAATTAAGGTAGGAAAAATCCTATTGGCTGATGCAATCAGCCAATAGGATTGAGCTTGCTTTCTATTGGTTGTTCCAATCAGACAATAGAATGCGAGCTCAATCCTATTGGCTGATTGGATCAGCCAATAGGATTGAACTTCAATCCTATTGGCTGATTGGATCAGCCAATAGGATTTTTCCTATCTTAATTCCGATTGGCTGATAGAATTCTATCAGCCAATCGGAATTCAAGGGACGCCATATTGGATGACGTCATTTAAAGGAATATTCATTCGACGGGTAGTCGTCGGTCTGGATGGATGTTCCTCCGCATCGGATGTCTTCAAGATGGACCCGCTCCGCTCCGGATGGATGAAGATAGAAGATGCCGCCTGGATGAAGACTTCTGCCCGTCGGGAGGTCCTCTTCTGCCCGGATAGGATGAAGGCTTCTGCCCCTCTGGAGGACCACTTGTGCCCGGCTGGGAGAAGACGTCTCACGGTAGGGTTATCTTCAAGGGGTTAGTGTTAGGTTTTATTAAGGGGGGATTGGGTGGGATTTAGAGTAGGGTTGGGTGTGTGGGTGGTGGGTTTTAATGTTGGGGGGTATTGTATTTTTTTTTACAGGTAATAGAGCTGATTACTTTGGGGCAATGCCCCTCAAAAGGTCCTTTTAAGGGCTATTTGTAATTTAGTGTAGGGTAGGGATTTTTTTTTATTTTGGGGGGCTTTTTTATTTTATTAGGGGGATTAGATTAGGTGTAATTAGTTTAAAAAACTTGTAATTATTTTATTATTTTCTGTAATTTAGTGGGGGGGGTTTGTACTTTAGTTAATTTTAATTGTAATTAATTTATTTTAATTTAGGTAATTTATTTAATTATAGTGTAGTGTTAGGTGTAATTGTAACTTAGGTTAGGATTTATTTTACAGGTACTTTTGTATTTATTTTAGCTAGGTAGTTATTAAATAGTTAATAACTATTTAATAACTATTCTACCTAGTTAAAATAAATACAAAGTTGCCAGTAAAATAAAAATAAACCCTAAGCTAGATACAATGTAACTATTAGTTATATTGTATCTATCTTGGGGTTTATTTTATAGGTAAGTATTTAGTTTTAAATAGGAATAATTTATTTAATGATAGGAATATTTATTTAGATTTATTTAAATTATATTTATGTTAGGGGGTGTTAGGGTTAGGGTTAGACTTAGGTTTAGGGGTTAATAAATTTAATATAGTGGTGGCGACGTTGTGGGCGGGAGATTAGGGGTTAATACATTTAATGTAGGTGGCGGTGGGGTCCGGTAGTGGCGGTTTAGGGGTTAAACATTTTATTTAGTTGTGGCGGGGTCCGGTAGCGGTGGTTTAGGGGTTAATAAATTTAATGTAGGTGGCGGCGGGGTCCGTGAGCTGCGGTTTAGGGGTTAAACATTTTATTTAGTTGCGGCGGGGTCCAGGAGCAGCAGTTTAGGGGTTAATACATATAATGTAAGTGGCGGCGGGGTCCGTGAGCAGCGGTTTAGGGGTTAAACATTTTATTTAGTTGCGTTGGCCTCCGGGAGCAGCGGTATAGGGGGTAAACAGTTTATTTTAGTGTGGGTGCTTAGTGACAGTATACCAAGAAAGCTGCGAATAAGCCGAAGAGCAGCGAGATCGATGACTATTAGTTAACAACAGTCCGCTGCTCATCGCACCGTACTTGGTGCGCAGCTTCTTGACAGCTTTCTTGATAATTTTGTCGAACGTATTCAGGTGCGCGGCAGCTATGTTAGGCGAACTTAGGCGAACGTATTGGTGCCGTTAAATGCAAGAAAGTCGACGGCTTGATAAGTAGGGGCCCATATTTTTTTTTAAACTTTATATAGCGAATCTAAACCAACACAACATGATCATCATCCATCACTGTATAAGGTAAGTGGCGCATATCTGTTGTAAGTCCCACCCACCCCAAACCCATTGTACTAGTGATGTAGCAATAAATGTGTGGAATATTGAATTGTCAGGGTTCAGAACCACCACTGCAGCCTCCTCTGGGGCAATTGAATTACAGTAAAAGCTGCAAAATAAATAATAAAACCACACTGCAGAGGCTCTTTTTGCTTACTACACATATATTTATTGGAAACGTCTCTCTCATTATATACAGTGATTCTGAACACCATCATTCAATCAGATAATTACCTTGGTTGTGTTAGTTTTAAACCTTGTGCTTGTTTAGCTGCTGATATAAAATCCTCTCATCATCAAAAAGAGATGTATATCATTATACTTAAGGATTACTTTCACCTAGATTGCTTAACAGACATTTATTTTTTTAAAACCAGGGGTATTGGTAGTAATCAAGAAGACACTTCAGGTCTCTAGGGTCAGCAGCAAGCGACCAAGATTGCAAGAAATAAAGCCCATGGCATGGCTGCAGCCTGCCCAGTGCAGAAAACCAAATAGGCAGTAATTGAAATTGATTCAGATTTTCCGCCATTGCTAAGTAATTATAGAGCCTGATGAACCATCCAACCATTATGTAAATGCTATAATGTAATCCACTGGATTATTATATCGACTACTGCCTGCCTGGTGAATTATTGTGATCTGTGATGATCATGTCATCATGTTTGCTTTGCTAATTGCTTTTACATAACATACTTACCAGTGACAGTAGACAAACACCGACCTCCACCACCAGCCTAGCAGCACCCTAAGTAATCTTGCTGCTTCTCAGCACTCCCTGACTCTGAATCTCACGAGTCACTGCAATCTTCACGCGTCACGTGGGCTGTACGCAGCTGCAATTATATGCTGTGCAGCTGCTGGGACTGACTCTCTGGGGAAGAAGACGGAAGTGATGAGTCAGGATGGAAGCGCTGAGCAGGAAATTTGGGGGCGGGCCGACAATGGCACTGGTCTGATATGATCATATGCGAGTGACAGAGGAAATTAACACCCACCCCCCTGATCAGCCGGCCGGTATTTCTCTCAGACTGAGACGAGTCACTCACAAACCAATTGCTTGGAAGTCAAGCCAGGAATTAATCAATTTTAATTTAGCAGCCAGTCATAATAGCACATAAGCATTGTGCAAGCACACTGTGTCACTTATTATTTTTACTGTGTCAACATTAATTAACTGTCCCCTGCTCTGCTCAGCGGGCCAGCGGTGGCCCATTTCCACAATAGGCTCAGTGGCAATTGCCCCCCCCCGGCCCAGTCCGCTCCTGCTTTAAGTCCTCTAAATTACACGAGGAACAAAAAGGGATTGGTGGTTCCACATTGGCATCAAAACATAAAGAACAAGTGACAGCTTGCAAAGACTCTTGGTCCATCTTAACTTTACAATAGGTCACAAAATTTCCAAATAAAAAAAAACCTGATACTGTCTCTTTAAATGTTAAAACGTTCACTTCTTTACTTTTATTAGCGTATGTACTATAAATTTGGAATAGCCCTGCAGAACACCTCTACACCTCAGCAGTACTTTGCTGAGGTGCCTACCTGTCTGGAAAAGCGACCCTCACTTTGTAGACAGGAGCGTTAAAAAAAACAGGACTCTGCAGGCTAAGACACGCATCCAAATTAGTTTCCAGAGATGCGCAGCAGAATACAAACAAGAGCTGTCTTACTAAGTGCGCAGTTATGACAAACAGGAAAGGAGGCCAAAAAGAGTGTGCAATACTTTCCCCTAGAACCGCCCATCGCAGGCGTGCCAAATTCAGCCATCTCCCGGTCGCCTGTATAATTAAAAGCATTGGGAGATGAGAACCACCAATGGCCAATGTGTCCAGCCCCAGTGCCTGCACCTTTACTGTCTAATAAAGTGCCCATATTCCCATGAGTCTCTTTATTACCCCATTATAAGTAAAGTGCCTCTGTCTCTGAGAACATTCCCCCAGATACTAAGTCAGCACTTACCTCCTCATCTGCCCGACAGTGAAGGCAGCTCCCAGGTTTAAGAGGTCCTCTCCCTCCTATGGACCTGTGACAAAGGAAAAGACTGAGTAAGATCCCTCAGTTTTTTAGAAGGAGGGCAGCATCAATATGGGAGGCGCAGTGTGAATTATGTCCCACAAGTTTCCATTGCTCTAAAGCCACCAATGCTCTACTGAAGAGACTGATATGGACTACGGCTACACCCTAGGACAAAGCAGCACAGTCTTATACTACTTTAAAAATAATAAACTCTTGATTAAAGAATCTTTTTTCAACACCTAATTTACCATCTCCTTGCACTTAACGTAGGCAAAGAGAATGACTGGGTTGGAAGTGAAGGGAGGTGATATTTAAAAGCTTTGCTGTGGTGCTCTTAGCCGCCTCCTGCAGGGCAAGAGTGGTATTCCCAATAGTAATTAAGATGATCCGTGGACTCATTGTGTCATTAAAAAGAAATGGGGGTGTGGCTTTGGTACCAACCCCTATTTAAGAGTTTTGTATGTTCATTATGTGTACTGACATGATTAACGACTGAGGTCAGAAACTTTGTTATTCTGTGCACCTTGGTGTTTCATTAAATTTCTGCATTTTTTGGATATGGTGAGTGCTGCTGTCTTTTGGACTGTCTCACGACACTACATGCATCCAGAGGCCAAACTGATGAGGATTCTTGATAGGGTGGGGGCATCTGCGGAGTATATTAAGCCTGTGAAACCACACTGTTATGGAGGATTTCCAAAAACTCTTAAGATCGCTCCTACAGGACCTTGAGGTCAAAATGAATAATCAGTTTGACGATCTTATAAGGCTCGGCAAAGTGTGTAGAGGAGATGCTCCCTTACTGGATGAAAACCTGCCTTCACCGGATAGCATCCCTGTCCCCTCCTCTCAACGTGAAGTACAGACCCAGAGGGAGATCCTGTCTGAGGGACAAGGGGGGTTTTCTACTGTGCAAACATGGGGAACAGATGTATGTTACCGGCAACTGCAAAGATCCACAATAGCTCAACCTCACCCGACTGGGCCCTTTGCTGACACCGGGAGTGATGTGGCCGGCCTCCCTGGCTCAAGCGGAACACTGATACCCCAGATCGGCTTCCCAGGAAGCGGGATACAGCATCTAAGATTAGCCTCCTACACCTTCGTGATGAGCAGCCACTACACCCGATACTCACCCTACTAGTATCACTACTCTCATGCCTATTGAGATAAGTTATGTCTACTTTTGAAGACATCCTATCATAATATGTATCCCTATCTGAACCTCATGTCTCACATTAGGGCAACCCCTCTTTATCTGATATTCCCCAAGGCTTCCTTGATAATAACCTTTACTAAATATAACAAGATGGACTGACAAAACCCTGATTATCCTGCTAACTCATATTCACAGTAGCTACACAAATACCCTCCTTTATATAGCCACACACACCTTAGTGAACCCATCCAGGAGGTACCTTTTTCTGTCTAAAGACCTAAGTGACAGGAAAGTTCCCAGCTATGTATAACCAGCTTCCCTTGTCTGATCTCTGTGAATTTGGGCACATATGTCATCATGTTTAGAAGGATGTCCATGTATTAGTGTTACTCTTTACTCAATGTCTGGAATATTTTTCTGCTAAGGGCGGGCTTACTGCCTTTTTTACTCACATAAACTATCTCTCAGGGGCCCTAAGAATCTGGACCTAACTCACCTGTAGGCCTATTACTCCATGCCACATAAATACCTAGCAGATACACCTTATCCCCTACTCCTTCGCTTTAAATGGCCCCACTGTGACGGAGAACTCCTATATACCCCCCCACCTCACTAACATTACAGGACCTTACTCCAAACCTCAACATAATCCCAACCTCTTTGTCCCTATTTGGTACCCATCTATCATAGCACATCTACTCATAGCCTCAGGTACCCTCACCCACTCCTTTTATTAATCATGAACTTCTCCCATAGGACTCCTCCAAATGTCCTTATCCCACCACTACTAGACTTGACCTCTCGTATAAGCCTCTTCACACCCATCTCATAATATTAACTAATCCCCCAAAACACTTTACCTCCTCCCCCCCTTACATAGAACGGCTCTCGTCCGCTGTACCATTCCCCACTAACTCCTATTATTAGCCCAGGGGTGACAGTCTTTATCAATTAAACTCCTCCCTCAAACCATTTACCTTTATTAGGGTCAAAAAGTGATCTCCCATATTACAGGAGGTTTGTTAATGCTTACCCTATGAAAAACGAGATTCCACTACAGCAAGTCCATTTGCATATTCATCGATTGAAATTAGAGTTGACTATTAGATGTGCCTTCAGCACTTCTATAATTGAAAGTGTTTTTTCCTTTTTATACCCTGATATACAGGTACGGTTTGATACATAAAGATGTTTAGTTATACTTATTTCTTAAGAAGATGCTGGTATAGTCTTTCTTTATTGATATAGACCTACAAACCTGTTATGTAGCGAATTACCTAATCATATCTCATTGTATATACTCTGTACCTTACATCTTGTTGTAAATGGACTAAGGCTTTATATTGTATCTGCCAAGAATCTCAATAAAAATAGTTTATAAAAAAAAAAAAAGTGAGTTAAATGGCGAAAGGTCCACATATTAGCAATATTGATTCCATACTCCTGTCTTTGGCTCTTATACATAGTTTTTTTTTCCTGTTTTCTGTTTTTAACCTTTGGTATATTCCAATTTTAATGCTAGGATATGCTATATGAATGCACAAATAAAATAAATAGTAAACTAACAAAGTAACTAGTAATTGTAGCTCAGAGAACGTTTTTGAACTCAAGTAGCCTAATTTGACAAGTTTAACCCAGAGTTGAGCTTAATCATATGTGCTTATGGATTTTTTATTTTTCTGATTAGTATGGGAGAGAGGGAGGGTGGAGCACGAGGGGAAGGGAAGGCGGGTGGGTATGTGTTTTTTCTAGGGGAAACAGAACAGCCTATGTTTGGGCCGTTTTTCAGTGTTCTGTTTGATTGGAGGTCCACATCTGGAGCATCGCTTCGTGTGTCCCAATTTTTCAAAGTGCGTAAGTAGTGATATCTTTCTAGTTGCAAGGTTAGTGACATTTTAGTTCTCCACTCCTTAACAGTGGGAATATTGTTTGTTTTCCAACTCGCTGGTATGAGGCTTTTAGCACAGGCCAGCATTAAAACTTGGAGAGATTTTTTGAGTTTAATTAGTTTCAGGTGTTCTAGGGATGTCGCTTTCTAAAATCTTATTCATTTCTGACCATACTGCTTTTTAGTAGTTCTCCACTAGGGGGCAGTCCCACCATATGTGTATTAGGGAGCCCTCTGCTCCACATCCCCTCCAACACCTGCCTGATGTTGTGGGGTAAATCTGTGTCAGCCTGGCTGGTGTAAGATACCACCTGCTCAGTAGTTTGTAATGTGATTCTTGAGTATGAGCTGAGACTGAGATACTTCTTCCTAGTTTAAACATGTGTCTCCATTCCTTAGATGTACAGGCAATACCTAATTCCTTGTGCCATTGGATGGTGTATGTAGGGAGCAAGTCCTCTGAGGGTGTCAGGCGGATCTTATAAATGATGAAAATAAGGTGTTTAGGCATATGAGCCATGGTGCAAAGTGTCTCAAATGCGGTGGCGCGTCTGAACAAGTGTTTTTTACTTCTGTGTATACTAAGGTAATGTTTCATTTGTGAACATGTGAACCATGATGCTGCGAGGGTAGGGTGATCGGGTTGTAATCCTTGTGGCGTTTTGAGTCTCTCTGTTTTTGTTACTGTATAGATACAGTTTGTTGGAAAGAACGTCAGGGTCTGTGTTGGGTTGATATGTAGAGGGAGTTTGTGATTGCCATATATTGGTGTCAAAGGGGAGTGCGGGGTAGAAATGTGGAAGCTTCTGTGCGTTACTTTGTCCCACTCTGTAAGCATTTCTTCCAGAAGTGGGAAGTCTGAGATGTTAGTGGGTCTGTATTGTGCATTTGTCCATAATAGTGCGGCTAGATCCCTGGAGTTAAGGATCATGTTGTCTATGTGTTTCCATGCTTTAGGGGTTTCACTGTGGCACCATTCTTCTGCTCTTTGGAGCAGTATGACTCGCCTAAGTGATTTTTTTTTTATTTCATCGAGTTTGGCAGTTAAATGGTGGCATGAAATATACCAAAATGGGCCTAGATCAATACTTTGGGTTGTCTACTAAAAAAAAAAAGATATATACACATGTGAGCGGTTATTCAGGGATTCCTGACAGATAATACAATGGGGGGTAGTTATCAAGCCGTCAACCTCAAATACGCTGGAATTCCGCAGCGTATTTGTGGTGAGGCTGATTCGCCTTAGTTATCAAAGGCTAGAGACCGGCAAAAGTAGAATTTTGTGACGTAAGCTTCGATCCGCCGGACTCAGTCCGACACAGATCGATTCTTACGTCACTACAGATGTTCTGCACACAAGTGCGGCACAATCTGACTACTTTTGCTAGTTATCAAAAAACTAGCAGGTACGCTCGGCACTTTACCGGCTCAGCGTACCTGGTTTTCAATCCGCCGCCCTGGAGGCGGCGGATCTCATAGGAATCAATGGGAGTCTGACCATAGCGAAAGTACAAGTTCGCTGCTGCCAGACATCCCATTGATTTCTATGGGAGATGTCTGCACCTAACACCCTAACATGTACCCCGAGTCTAAACACCACTAATCTGTCCCCCCTACACCGCCGCAACTAAATAAATGTATTACCCTCTAAACCGCCGCTCCCGGAGCCCACCGCAAGCTATAATAAACTGATTAACCCCTAAACCGCCACTCCCGGAGCCCACCGCAAGCTATAATAAACTGATTAACCCCTAAACCGCCACTCCCGGAGCCCACCGCAAGCTACTCTATACATATTAACCCCTAAACCGCCGCTCCCGGAGCCCACCGCAAGCTACTCTATACATATTAACCCCTAAACCGCTGCTCCCTGACCCCACCGCAACTATAATAAATGTATTAACCCCTAATCCGCCGCTCCCGGACACCGCCGCAACCTACATTATACCTAGTAACCCCTATCCTGCCCCCCCTATACCGCCGCCCTCTATAATAAAGTTATTAACCCCTATCCTGCCGATCCCGGACCTCGCCGCAACTAAATAGTTTAACCCCTAAACCGCCGCTCCCGGACCCCGCCGCAACCTATATTAAACTTATTAACCCCTAATCTGCCCCCCTACACCTATAATACATTTATTAACCCCTATCCTGCCCGCCCTACACCGCCGCCACTGTAATAAATTTATTAACCCCTAAACCTAAGTCTAACCCTAACCCTAACACCCCCCTAACTTAAATATTAATTAAATAAATCTAAATAATATTTCTATTATTAACTAAATTAATCCTATTTAAAACTAAATACTTACCTTTAAAATAAACCCTAATATAGCTACAATATAAATAATAATTATATTGTAGCCATCTTAGGATTTATTTTTATTTTACAGGCAAATTTCAATTTATTTTAACTAGGTACAATAGCTATTAAATAGTTATTAACTATTTAATAGCTTACCTAGCTAAAATAAACTGAAATTTACCTGTAAAATAAATCCTAACCTAAGTTACAATTACACCTAACACTACACTATACTTTAATACATTATTTCTATTTAAAACTAAATACTTACCTGTAAAATAAACCCTAAGATAGCTACAATGTAATTAATAATTACATTGTAGCTATTTTAGGATTTATATTTATTTTACAGGTAACTTTGTATTTTTTTTTAGCTAGTTAGAATAGTTATTAAATAGTTATTAACTATTCAATAACTACCTAGCTAATAGAAATACAAAATTACCTGTAAAATAAATCCTAACCTAAGTTACAATTAAACCTAACACTACACTATCATTACATTAATTAAATAAATTAACTACAAATAACTACAATTAAATACAATTACATAAACTAACTAAAGTACAAAAAATAAAAAGTTACAAACATTTAAAAAAATATTACAACAATTTTAAGCTAATTACACCTAATCTAAGCCCCCTAATAAAATAACAAAGCCCCCCAAAATAAAAAAATTCCCTACCCTATTCTATATTAAAAAAGTTCAAAGCTCTTTTACCTTACCAGCCCTTAAAAGGGCCTTTTGTGGGGCATGCCCCAAAGAAAACTGCTCTTTTGCCTGTAAAAGAAAAATACAAGCCCCCCAACATTAAAACCCACCAGGGCAACAAGGTAGGAGGAGAAGGGATTGGGCGGAGTTTGTCGGCCATTTCTAACGTCCAAAATCAAACTTCTTATTTCTAATAACTGGCTTTGTGTAGCAGACTCGTTAGGGTAGAGGGGGTGAGTTAGAACAATCGGAACACGATCTATGGTTTCAAATCGTTGCTATAGGTGTAGACTGTCCCTTTAAGAAATTTTGGATCATGATCAAAGATTGGATCTCTAAAATACTAACTCCAGATGCTGATTAATTTATTAGACATAATTTTCCTAAAAGGAAATGGAAAAATTACTTATTATTGTAAAATGTATTAACTTTGTTATCCTATGTGGTCGTAATGTAATCTTCTCTACTTGGAAGTCGAAGAGAGCCCCAAGTTTAAAAAAAATCACGGAACTAGTTATGAGTAAAATGATAATAGAACAATTTGATGCACGATATAATATAACGACTGACGTCTCTACCTTTTTTAAAAAATGGGGGGATTTTATAAGAACTCATCCTCCAGATATACAGAAACAGATAATCTTTCCATTTTCAAATACAGTTTATATACAGGAAGCTATTCTAAGAGGGGGGTTCCAGATCATTTAAGCTTCAAATGAAAATAGGAGGGTGAGAGGGGATTGGGATCAGACACATGATTACTTTTTGTTTCGCTGTACTCTTATCAGATGAAATCAAAATGTTAACTTCTCATACTGAGTGTAGATATACAAATTGCAGCATTTATTGTTTGAATTTTACCCCCCCCCCCCTTTGTGAAAGGAATCACTGTGTAAATAATGTATTCATTGTACTCTTATCAGATGAAACTAATTTTCTTATACTGAATTTAGATGTACAAATTGCAGCATATATTGTTTGTATTTTACACAGTGTATCAATTAAAAATTATATTTCAAAAAAATATATATAGTATAAAATAAAAGGAACAGAACATTAAAATAGACAAAAAAAGTCTTAAAGGGACAGTTAACAGTATGCACAAACATGCATAAAGTAGTGATAAAGCGACAAGCCTACTATTACCATGAACATTAACAGAACCTTAAAGGGATACTGAGCATAACAATTTGCATTTCATGATTCAGAGAGAGCATGTAATTTTAAGCAACTTTCTAATTTACTCCTAAAATTAATTTTCTTTCGTTCTCTTAGTATATTTATTTGAAAAAGCAAGGCTGTAAGGCCCATTTTTGGTTCAGCCCCCTGGATAGCTCTTGCTGATTGGTGGGCTGCATTTAGCCACCAATCAGCAAGTGCTACCCAGGTGCTGAACAAAAAATGGGCTGGCTCATAAGCTTACATTCCTGCTTTTTCCAATAAAGGTACCAAGAGAATGAAGAAAATAGGAGTAAATTAGAAATATGTTTAAAATTGCATGCTCTATCTGAATCATGAATGAGAAAAGTGTTGGTTCAGTAAAGCCTTTAATGCCTGCACAAAATAGTCTTAATTGGACAAATCATACTAATAACAAAGACACACAGAGGGGCCTATTTATCAAGCCGTCAACCGCAAATACGCTGGAATTCCGCAGCGTAATTGTGGAGAGCTTGTATCGCCTTATTTATCAAAGCCTACAGGCCTATAGGCTTCAGAAGAATGCCCTTTATCAAAATAAGAAATTTCTCCTCTTCCAAGACTTTTCATTTAAAACGTCTAACAGGAGGAAACTGTGCGCGCCACTATGTTCCCGTCTAATAAAGGAAAGCAGATCAGTTAGGCTTTTATATCCAGCTAAAATTAGCATCAAAACCCAGGAGGGGTTTAAAACTTTTGATAGCCCCCTAGAAGCAGAAAAGTTTCATCAGGAAGAAATCAAAGGGTAGGGGTGGCTAGAAGACAACTGGTAATATATTGATGTTTGGTACAGTTAGAGAACAAGAATTTTGAACTTTTAGAGGGGGTTGGGGGTCTGGGGGATATGTGTGGCTGCTTGACTTAGTATGTGATGAATGTGTGGGGTGTTTTTTTTTTTTTTTCTCTTTCTCTTCTCTCCTACCCTATCACCAGTTATAAGTAATAATGACTGGGAAATATAATATAGGCTCGTGGAATGTGGGGGGATTTACCTCACCAATTAAAAGGAAGACGGTCTTACAACATTTGAATAGATTAAAGGTAGATATTGGTCTCCTACAGGAAACACATTTGGATGATTTTGAGAGCCAGAAATTAAAATGGGGGTGGGTGGGGGAGGTAGTGTATGCCCCGGGTAATCACAGGAAGAAGGGAGTGGCGATATTGTTTAGGAAAAACATAAAATATCAGATCCATAAAAAAGAAATAGACCCTCAAGGCAGGTTCATTATCTTGGAGGTGGAACTTGGGAAGAAAAGGATAACATTGTGTAATATATATGGCCCAAATGAAAAGAAAAGCTCCTTTTGGAATTTACTGCAAGCTAAATTGGTTGGGTCTGGACAGAATATTGTAGTTGGGGGGGATTTAAATATGGTGGCATCTGATTTGCTGGATAGGAAAAGAATTGGGGAGAGGAAGCAATTGGAAAATAGGGATTCCAAAATCTTTAAAAAGTTCTGTTATGAGCTGGATTTATTAGATATTTGGAGAAATAACTTTCCGGATAGCAAAGAATACACTTGTTTGTCTAATGCCCATAAGTCCCTCTCACGCATTGATATGTTTTTAATTAGTAAAAACCTTTTTTCCTTAGTTCAAAAGACAACAATCACCCCAATCACAGTGTCTGACCATGCACCAATATTGTTAAAGTTAACAGTTAACCATAATGCCTCATCAAGTAAGTTCTTTTTTCCAAAATATTTGTATGCCTGGTGTATAGCAAAGGAAACACAATCTGAAATTAAACGAAACAGCAAATTTATGTCATATGGTAATAAAACGGGGAAGTATTTGGCCAGCTTAGTTAAGGTTCAAAAGGGAAGTAAACCCATAACAGCGATTAAAACAAGGGATAGGATACTTAGTCACCCGTCAGAAATTATTCAGGAATTTCAGCAATATTTTAAGAAGCTATACGGGGAAAGGGAGGTAGATCAACAGGAAAAGGAAAGATTTTGGGAGAGCATTAGAGTGCCTCAGATAGTGGAGGAAGATTTGGAAAGACTAAATGCCCGGATTACTAATGAGGAAATTCAAAAGGCGATGAAAAACTTGAAACTTAACAAGGCCGCTGGACCGGATGATATCCCAGGAGAATTATATAAGATCTTGGAGGATAAAATAATTCCGACAATAAATGGGGTATATAATTCATTTCATATTGAGGGGAAGCCCCCCTCTAAATATTTAGGTAGTCTTGCTTCCAAAACAAGGGAAAGATTTGAGCCTGATGGAATCATATAGGCCTATCTCATTGTTGAATGTGGATTACAAGATGTTGACATATATTATGGCGAATAGATTGCAAGGAGCTATTAGTTCCCTTATACATGCAGATCAAACGGGATTTATGAAAGGAAGAACATTGGTGAAAAATATTAGAAAATTGGAGGTAGTGATAAATTATTGCGATAGGGCAGCTGGAGAGGGTTCTTTCAAGGCGAAAGATGCGGCGGTGATAACCATAGATACACAGAAGGCCTTTGACTCCCTGGTCTGGGACCATATGTTCACCACTTTAAGGAAGTTTGGGATCCAAGGCAAGTTTGCTAATACTGTTTCCCTACTGTATGCTGCACCTGCAGCTGCTTTAGTGGTTAACTCTATGTTGTCGGATAAATTAGTTTTGCAGCGGGGAACAAGACAGGGGTGTCCCATTTCACCCCTTCTTTTTAATTTGTCTTTGGAATCACTGGCTATATATTTCCGAGATAATCTGGAGGGAATAGATATTGGCGGCTTTAAAGTCCAGCAGGCAATATATGCAGATGATCTTCTCATCTTTACTCAAAATCTAGGAGTTAATCTACCCTTGATCATTGATGCTTTGGATAGATTTCAGTTATTTACAGGTTTTGGAATAAATAAGGATAAATCCGAGATTTTGTGGTTGATTAGGGATAAGAACTCACCGGCTACACTGTTCAAAGAAGCAAAGGAGTATATTACATACTTAGGGCTAAAATTTGCATCAGATCCAAGAAATTGGTATAAATTAAATTTCCCACCGCTCATTTGTGCTTTGGGGAAGGATGTAGAGAGGTGGATGAACCTACCCCTATCTTTGTCAGGTAGGATTCAGTTAATTAAAATGATTTCACTACCTAAATTTTTATACACATTCCAAGCCATCCCAATAATGTTATTAAAGAAAGATAGTATGTTAATCAATAAATACATAAGACAATTTGTATGGAATAAAAGAAGGTCTAGAATAGCCTTCAAACGTATGTATGCAGGTAGAAGGGGGATGGGGTTAGCCATTCCAGATATAGAGGCATACAATATTGCGGCTAATATGAAGTATGTTTTAGATTGGTTCTTAGGAACAGACAATTTCTCTTTGTATAATGTTGAAGAGGGGATGGTTGCCCCATTCTCCCTTAAAGCTTTGGTTCACATGCCCTTATCTAAGATCCCTAAAGGATTAAGACAATTAATAATAATAGAACAGCCGATTAGAGCTTGGCGGAAATTTTGTACAAGAATAGGTTTTAATTTCAGGGTTTCTCCCTATTTAACCATAAGGGGGAACCCTGATTTCTTGGAAGGATATGACTCCTTAAGATTTGGAAGCTGGACGGATGCAGGGGTTAGCTATATGATTCAGGTCATTAACACAGAAGGAAATAAGGTTAAAACTTTTGATGAGTGCAAAACTGAATTTGGGATTAGGAACTCCCAGTTTTTCGCTTATTTGCAACTCCGCCACTATGCTGAGCAGATCTTGAGAGTAGAAAATGTGGACTGGCATAACAAAGTCTTAAAACAAATATTAGTGCTATTTAGAATAGGGAAATTGTCGATCTCCCCCATTTATGCTGCACTATTAAGTAGTCAGGAGCAGAGCAATATTAGGTACCTCATTTTAAAATGGGGAGATATTCTTAGTCCGGAAATGGAATCTGAGGTGCTGATAAGCTCCGTTAGAAAGGCGGCTAAAGCTATGAGGGGGGAATATTATAGAGAACAGCAATTCAAGATTCTATATCAGTTTTATAGTACCCCTAAGCTTTGCGCATATTGGAGGAGAGAAGGGGAAAAGTTAGCCTGTGGAAGATGTAAATTTCATCTAGCGGACTTGGTCCATTTGTTTTGCTTATGCCCAGTGATCCAGAGATTTTGGGGTAAAATTTATTTTTGGGCTACAAAGACCTTCAAGACATATATCTATTTAACCAGGTTAAACGTGTCCTTTTTAACATCATATGAGGACGCTGGGGGAACTCCCTTTTGTTAAAAACAGCTATTCTCATAGGTAGGAGAATAATCCTGAAAAATTGGCAATCTCAGAAAGAACCTAGATTCTCAGAATTCAGGAATGGGGTATTACATCATTTATTTTTAGAAAGGGCTAAAATACAAATGGAAATGGAGGTTAACATAGAGGATTTCTTTGCTAAACGGGCAAAATATATTAGATCACTTGATAATAATACACAGAAGTTAATTATAGCCCCCTTCCAAAACTCAATGTTTATTCAGGAAGCAAATCTAAGGGGAGAATGGGTAGGCTTGATGCAGTAAGGAGAAGGGTTTTAATTTTCTATTTCCCTTTTTTTTTTTTGTTTTTTTGTTTTGTTTTGTGCGAATGGTGTGGATGTAAATGGATTGGTTAAAGAATTTAGGCAAATACCCGACAGCTGGGTTCAGAGAGTAATATTTAGATTGAGGACTAAGCGGTCCATCCGGGTGAGTTAATTCGAGTAATTTTGTTAGGGTTTAGCACGGCCTGGTGGGGAAGGTTGCAAGATGTGGCAGTACAAACCTTTGATTGTTGTAATATGGACAAGGGAATAGGAGTTGTTATTGTAAACATACTTGTCCTTTTTCCTCTGTCATTAGAAATTTATGTTATGCTGTTGGTTGGAAAAAAATAAAAATATATATAAAAAAAAAGAAATATGTTTAAAATTGCATGCTCTATCTGAATCATGAATGAGAAAAATGTTGGTTCAGTAAAGCCTTTAACGCCTGCACAAAATAGTCTTAATTGGACAAATCATACTAATAACAAAGACACACAGAGGGGCCTATTTATCAAGCCGTCAACCGCAAATAAGCTGGAATTCCGCAGCGTAATTGTTGAGAGCTTGTATCGCCTTATTTATCAAAGCCTACAGACTGGCAAAAGTAGAAATCTGTGACGTAACATACGATCTGCCGGTCTCAGTCCGACACAGATCGATGCTTACGTCACTACAGATGTTCCGAATGCAAATTCGGCACTATCTGACTACTTTTGCTAGTTATCAAATAACTACCAGGTACGCTCGCCACTATTCCGGCCCAGCGTACCTGGTTTTCAATCCGCCGTCCTGGAGGTGGCGGATGCCATAGGAATCAATGGAAGTCTGAAAGCAGCAAAAGCTTATGTTCGATGCTGAAAGGAAAAAAGGAATGGACTAAGCGCCTACTTGCGTACCTATAGCCTAGGAGGGGTGATCCCTAGCAATCACCAAGAAGAAAGGAATTGAAATGTAAGTGCCCAGGCACCAAACCAAACGGAGGCAAGGTACTCTTAACATACAAATGTGAATTACATATAGAAATCGATTTAATACATAGTTTAAAATACAATTTGGTACATAATTAAAAAATAAATCATGGATCCATGATACAATAAGCAATGAAAAATACAATAAAAATACAAAAAATACTATTATGATATAACAATGCAATTAAAACAATGCTATCAAGCGATACTCAATGAGTGTCTTATACAAAAATGCAGAGTGACAAGAATTTCTACTAGATAGTCACTGATAGAATGTCTGAGAAAAAATGGTCCTTCTTCCAGACTGGTAAAATCCTAATAATATCCAATAGGGTGAACAAACTCCTTAGGTGAAATTCAAAAAAGGATAAATGACATAGTGGTGCTGAAACTTGGTGACAACAACTAATAGAGAAAAATGTGTCAGTCTCCTGTATGAAAAATCCAAAAATAAGTTGTGAAAAAAATGAAAAAAGTGCGCTAAAAATTATATATATATATATATATATATATATAATATATATATATAATATATATATATATATATATATATATATATATATATATATATATATATATATATATATATATATGTAGAGAGTGTGTGTCAAAAAATATATGTCAAAAAATATATGTCAAAAAATATATATGTGTACCACAAAAATATATAAAAATCTAACACAAAAAATGGGTAAAACCAAAGTCTGTGGATATCCAGATGCAGAGGTAGTGTGAGTAAACAACTGTAGAGGTGATTCACATAGCCAACATAGTGATTCTGGTAATTAATTCATAGGTGAAAATTTAGGATAAAGACTTAGAATAAAGTGCTTAGAGTGGAACTTGATAGAAGAACACTAATGTCACACAGATAGTGATATCCTCCTGGGGAAATAAATAAATATAGTGTAGCATGTACAACCATAGAAATAATATATGAAATAAGGCTTACCAGTGTCTACGCGTTTCGGCCCGTGATAGGCCTTTATCAAGACTCAAGTGACGGCACAGTACCGTTTTTTTCTAAGTATTATTTACTTTGAATAAAGTGTTTTCCAAGCTTGTTTGTTTCATTACTAGCCTGTTTAACATGTCTGACACTAAGGAAAATCCTTGTTTAATGTGTTTAGAAGCCATTGTGGAACTCCCATTTTATAATGTGTCCCACTTGCACTGATATGTCTATAAATTATAAAGAGCATATTTTAGCAATAAAAAATATAGCAATAGATGATTCTCAGACAGAAGGAAATGAGTTTTTGACATCTAGCTCTCCCCAAGTGTCACAACCAGTAATGCCCGCACAAGTGATGCCAAGTACCTCTAATGCGTCAAATTAATTTACTTTACAAGACATGGCCACAGTTATGAATAAAACCCTCACAGAGGTTTTTTCTAAACTGCCTGGTTTACAAGGAAAGCGTGACAGCTCTGGGTTAAGTAAAGCTGAGCAGTCTGACGCTTTAGTAGCCGTATCTGATATACCCTCACAATGTTCTGAAGTAGGGGTAAGGGATTTGTTATCTGAGGGAGAAATTTCTGATTCAGGAAAGACGCTCCCTCAGACAGATTCTGACATGACGGCCTTTAAATTTAAGCTTGAACACCTCCGCTTATTGCTCAGGGAGGTATTAGCGACTCTAGATGATTGTGACCCCATAGTGGTTCCAGAGAAATTGTGTAAAATGGACAAATACTTTGAGGTTCCTGTTTACACTGATGTTTTTCCAGTCCCTAAGAGGATTGTGAATATTGTTACTAAGGAGTGGGATAAACCAGGTATTCCGTTTGCTCCCCCTCCTGTTTTTAAGAAAATGTTTCCCATATCTGACACCATGCGGGACTCGGGGGAGACGGTTCCTAAGGTGGAGGGAGCTATTTCTACTCTATCTAAGCGTACAACTATACCTATCGAAGACAGTTGTGCTTTCAAAGATCCTATGGGTAAAAAAATTAGAGAGTCTCCTGAAGAAAATTTTTGTTCATCAAGGTTTTCTTCTCCAACCTATTGCGTGCATTGTTCCTGTAACTACTGCAGCTGCTTTCTGGTTCGAGGCTCTAGAAGAGGCTCTTCAGATGGAGACTCCATTAGAGGATATTATGGATAGAATTAAGGCTCTTAAGTTGGCTAATTCTTTCATTACAGATGCCGCTTTCCAACTAGCTAAGTTAGCGGCAAAGAATTCAGGTTTTGCCATTTTAGCACACAGGGCGTTATGGCTTAAATCCTGGTCTGCTGATGTATCATCAAAATCTAAACTTTTGAACATCCCTTTCAAAGGAAAGACCCTATTCGGGCCTGAACTGAAAGAGATTATTTCAGACATCACTGGAGGGAAAGGCCATGCTCTCCCTCAGGATAAAACAAATAAATTGAGGACCAAACAAATCTCAAGGGGTGGTCCCGCTTCAGCTTCCCCTGCTGCAAAGCAAGAGGGGAATTTTGCCCAATCCAAGTCAGTCTGGAGACCTAACCAGGCTTGGAACAAGGGCAAACAGGCCAAGAAGCCTGCAGCTGCCTCTAAGACAGCATGAAGGGGTAGCCCCCAATCCGGGACCGGATCTAGTAGGGGGCAGACTCTCTCTCTTCGCTCAGAATTGGGCAAGAGATGTTCACGATTCCTGGGCTTTAGAAATTGTGTCCCAGGGATATCTTCTGGACTTCAAAAACTCTCCCCCAAGGGGGAGGTTTCACACTTCTCAATTGTCTGCAAACCAGACAAAGAGAGAGGCGTTCTTACGCTGTGTAGAAGACCTACATACCATGGGAGTGATCCGCCCAGTTCCAAAAGCGGAACAAGGGCTAGGGTTTTACTCAAACCTGTTTTTGGTTCCCAAAAAAGAGGGAACTTTCAGACCAATCTTGGATCTCAAAATTCTAAAAAAGTTCCTCAGAGTACCATCATTCAAGATGGAGACTATTCAGACTATTCTACCTCTGATCCAGGAGGGTCAATATATGACTACCGTGGACCTAAAGGATGCGTATCTACACATCCCTATTCACAGAGATCATCATCAATGCCTCAGATTTGCCTTTATGGACAGGCATTGCCAGTTTGTGGCCCTTCCCTTCGGGTTGGCCATGGCTCCCAGAATTTTCACAAAGGTGCTAGGGGCCCTTTTGGCGGTTCTAAGACCACGGGACATAGCAGTGGCGCCTTATCTAGATGACATCTTAATTCAGGCGTCGACTTTCCAGCTAGCCAAGTCTCACACGGACATCGTGTTGGCTTTTCTGAGATCTCACGGGTGGAAGGTGAACATAAAAAAGAGTTCTCTCTTCCCTCTCACAAGAGTTTCCTTCCTAGGGACTCTGATAGACTCTGTAGAAATGAAAATATTTCTGACGGAGGTCAGAAAATCAAAACTCTTAACCACTTGCCGAGCTCTTCATTCCATTCCTCGACCATCAGTGGCTCAGTGTATAGAGGTAATCGGCCTCATGGTAGCGGCAATGGACATAGTTCCTTTTGCCCGTCTACACCTCAGACCACTGCAACTATGCATGCTCAAACAGTGGAATGGAGATTATGCAGATTTATCTCCTCAACTGCATCTGGACCAGGAGACCAGAGACTCACTTCTCTGGTGGTTGTCTCAGGACCACCTGTCTCAGGGAATGTGTTTCCGCAGGCCAGAGTGGCTCATTGTAACGACAGATGCCAGCCTGCTAGGCTGGGGTCCAGTCTGGAACTCCCTGAAAGCACAGGGCTTATGGTCTTGGGAAGAAACTCTCCTCCCGATAAACATTCTAGAACTGAGAGCGATATTCAATGCGCTTCAGGCATGGCCTCAGCTAGCTGCGGCCAAATTCATCAGATTTCAGTCAAACAACATCACGACTGTAGCTTATATCAATCATCAAGGAGGAACACGGAGTTCTCTAGCGATGATGGAGGTAACCAAAATAATTCGATGGGCGGAGGATCACTCTTGCCATCTCTCAGCAATCCATATCCCAGGGGTAGAGAACTGGGAGGCGGATTTCCTAAGTCGTCAGACTTTTCCTCCGGGGGAGTGGGAATTGGATCTGATGGTGTCCCGTCAGAATGCCAAACTTCCTCGTTACGGGTCCAGGTCCCGGGATCCCCAGGCGGTACTGATAGATGCTCTAGCAGTGCCCTGGTCCTTCAATCTGGCCTCTGTATTTCCACCGTTTCCTCTCCTCCCACGTCTGGTTGCCAGAATCAAGCAGGAGAGAGCTTCGGTGATTCTGATAGCACCTGCGTGGCCACGCAGGATTGGTATGCAGACCTAGTGGACATGTCATCGGTTCCACCGTGGACTCTGCCAATGAGGCAGGACCTTGTAATCCAAGGTCCATTCACGCATCCAAATCTAGTTTCTCTGCGTCTGACTGCTTGGAGATTGAACGCCTGATTCTATCAAAGCGTGGTATCTCTGAGTCGGTCATTGATACCCTGATTCAAGCTAGAAAGCCTGTCACCAGGAAGATCTATCATAAGATTTGGCGCAAATATTTTTATTGGTGTGAATCCAAGGGTTACTCATGGAGTAAGATTAGGATTCCTAGAATATTGTCCTTTCTCCAAGAAGGTTTGGAGAAGAGATTATCAGCTAGTTCCTTAAAAGGACAGATTTCTGCATTGTCTATTCTTTTACACAAGCGTCTGGCAGATGTTCCAGACGTTCAAGCGTTTAGTCAGGCTTTAGTCAGAATCAAGCCTGTATTCAAACCTGTTGCTCCACCATGGAGCTTAAACTTAGTTCTTAAAGTTCTTCAAGGGGTTCCGTTTGAACCTATGCATTCCATAGATATTAAGCTTCTATCTTGGAAAGTTCTGTTTTTAGTAGCTATCTCTTCGGCTTGAAGAGTTTCTCAGTTATCTGCTTTACAGTGTGACTCACCTTATCTTGTTTTCCATGCAGATAAGGTGGTTTTTACGTACCAAACCTGGATTCCTTCCTAGGGTTGTTTCTAATAGGAATATCAATCAGGAAATTGTTGTTCCTTCACTGTGTCCTAATCCTTCTTCAAAGAAGGAACGTCTGTTGCACAATCTTGATGTGGTTCGTGCTTTAAAATTCTACTTGCAAGCAACCAAAGATTGCCGTCAAACATCTTCATTGTTTGTTGTTTATTCCGGTAAACGGAGAGGTCAAAAGGCTATGGCTACCTCTCTTTCCTTTTGGCTGAAAAGCATCATCCGTTTGGCTTATGAGACTGCTGGACAGCAGCCTCCTGAAAGAATTACTGCTCATTCTACTAGAGCAGTGGCTTCCACATGGGCTTTTAAAAATTACGCTTCTGTTGAACAGATTTGTAAGGCGACGACTTGGTCTTCGCTTCATACTTTTTCCAAATTTTACAAATTCAATACTTTTGCTTCTTCTGGGGCTATTTTTGGGAGAAAGGTTCTACAAGCAGTGGTGCCTTCCGTTTAAGGTACCTGTCTTGTCCCTCCCTTCATTCGTGTCCTAAAGCTTTGGTATTGCTATCCCACAAGTAAAGGATGAATCCGTGGACTCGATACATCTTACAAGAGAAAACAGAATTTATGCTTACCTGATAAATTTCTTTCTCTTGTGATGTATCGAGTCCACGGCCCGCCCTGTCTGTTTAAGACAGGTAGTATATTTTTGTTTGAAAAACTTCAGTCACCTCTGCACCCTATTGTTTCTCCTTTTTCTTCCTAGCCTTCAGTCGAATGACTGGGGGGGCGGAGTTAAGGGAGGAGCTATATAGACAGCTCTGCTGTGGGTGCTCTTTTTGCCACTTCCTGTAGGGAAGGAGAATATCTCACAAGTAAAGGATGAATCCGTGGATTTGATACATCTCAAGAGAAAGAAATTTATCAGGTAAGCATAAATTCTGTTTTTAAACTATGTATTAAATCGATTTTTATATGTAATTCACATTTGTCTGTTAAGAGTACCTTGCCTCCATTTGGTTTGGCGCCTGGGCACTTACATTTCAATTCCTTATGTTCGATGTTGCCAGATATCCCATTGATTTCTATGGGAGAATAAAATGTATGTTTACACCTAACACCCTAACATGTACCCCGAGTCTAAACACCCCTAATCTGCCGCCCCAACACCGCCGCAACCTAAATAAAAGTTATTAACCCCTATCCCGCCGCTCCCGGACCCCACCGTAACTAAATAAATAAACCCCTAAACCCCTGGCCTCCCACATCACTAGCACTTACTAAACCTATTAATCCCTAAACCGCCAGCCCCCCCACATCGCCATAAACTAAATTAAACTATTAACCCCTAAACTTAACAACCCGCTAACTTTATATAAAATATTAACTCATCCCTATCTTATAAAAAATTTAAACTTACCTTTAGATTTAAATTAAACTATATTAAACTACTAATTAATCTACCCTAACTTTTATACTAAAATTACATTAAACTATATTAAACTATTAATTAATCTACCCTAACTTTTATACTAAAATTACATTAAACTATATTAAATTAATAATTAATCTACCCTAACTTTTATACCAAAATTACATTAAACTATATTAAACTATTAATTAATCTACCCTAGCTTTCATACTGAAATTACATTAAACTATATTAAATTAATAATTAATCTACCCTAACTTTTATACTAAAATGACATTAAACTACAAATTAAATTAACTATATTATATATTTAAACACCTAACCCTACTCAAATAATTAAAATCTACACTAAAAAATTACTAAGTTACAAAAAACTAACAACTAATTTACAAAAAATAACAAACACTAAGTTACACAAAAAAAATAAACACTAAGTTACAAACAATAAATATTTAAAAATTTAAACTAATTACACCTAATCTAAGGGCCCCCAAAATAAAAGAAAACCCTAACCTATAATAAACTACAAATAGCCCTTAAAAGGGCCTTTTGCGGGGCATTGCCCCAAATAAATCAGCTCTTTTACCTGTAAATAAAAAATACAAATACCCCCCCAACAGTAAAACCCACCACCCACACAACCAACCCCCAAATAAAAACCTAATCTAAAAAAACCTAAGCTCCCCATTGCCCTAAAATGGGCATTTGGATGGGCATTGCCCTTAAAAGGGCATTTAGCTCTATTGCTGGCTAAAGCCCTAACCTAAAAATAAAACCCACCCAACAAACCCTTAAAAAATCCTAACACTAACCCCAGAAGATTCACTTACAGTTTTGAAGATCCGACATCCATCCTCCAAGAAGCCGGCAGAAGTCTTCATCCAAGCGGCCGAAGTCTTCCTGCAAGCCTGCAGAAGTCTTCATCCAGAGGGCATCTTCTATCTTCATCCATCCGGCACGGAGCGGCTCCATCTTCAAGACATCTGACATGGAGCATCCTCTTCAATCGACGCTTCTTCGGAATGAAGGTTCCTTTAAATGATGTCATTCAAGATGGCGTCCCTTAGATTCCGATTGGCTGATAGAATTCTATCAGCCAATCGGAAATAAGGTTTAAAAAATCCTATTGGCTGTTGCAATCAGCCAATAGGATTGAGCTGGTATTCTATTGGCTGATTCGAACAGCCAATAGAATGCGAGCTCAATCCTATTGGCTGATTGGATCAGCCAATAGGATTGAAGTTCAATCCTTTTGGCTGATTGCAACAGCCAATGGGGTTTTTTCAACCTTAATTCTGATTGGCTGATAGAATTCTATCAGCCAATCGGAATCTAAGGGATGCCATCTTGGATGACGTCATTTAAAGGAACCTTCATTCCGAAGAAGCCGTCGATTGAAGACGGTGCTCCGCGTCGGATGTCTTGAAGATGGAGTCGCTCCGCGCCGGATGGATGAAGACAGAAGATGCCGCCTGGTGAAGACTTCTACGGGCTTGGAGGAAGACTTCGGCTGCTTGGATGAAGACTTCTGCAGGCTTCTTGGAGGATGGATGTCGGATTGCAAAACTGTAAGTGAATCTTCTGGGGTTAGTGTTAGGATTTTTTAAGGGTTTATTGGGTAGGTTTTAGTTTTAGATTAGGTTTTGGGCTGCAATAGAGCTAAATGCCATTTTAACGGCAATGCCCATCCAAATGCCCATTTCAGGGCAATGGGGAGCTTAGGTTTTCTAAATTTGGTTTTTATTTGGGAGGTTGGTTGTGTGGGTGGTGGCTTTCACTGTTGGGGGGGGGTGTTTGTATTTTTTATTTACAGGTAAAAGAGCTGATTTCTTTGGGGCAATGTCCCGCAAAAGGTCCTTTTAAGGTATATTTGTAGTTTATTGTAGGTTAGGGTTTTTTTTTTATTTTGGGGAGGGCTTTTTTATTTTCATAGGGCTCTTAGATTAGGTGTAATTAGTTTAAATTTTTGATCATTTATTTTTTATTTTTTGTAACTTAGTGTTTATTTTTTTGTGTAACTTAGTGTTTGTTATTTTTTGTTACTTACGGCTAGATTACGAGTTGTGCGTTAAGGTAAAAAAGCAGCGTTAAGAGGTCCTAACGCTGCTTTTTACGCCCACTGCTATTACGAGTCTTGCAGGTATAGGGGCACCGCACACTTCTTTGGCCTTACCGCAAAACGACTTACGTAAACTTCGTAAAGTCTTTTTTCTATGGGACTTCCATAACACTGATATTACGAGTCTGTCCTGGGAGGCCAAAAAGTGAGCGGTACACCCTCTACCTCCAAGATCCCTAACGCATTTAAAAGTCAGTAGTTAAGAGTTTTATGGTACAACGCCGTAACATAAAACTCATAACTAAAGTGCTAAAAAGTACACTAACACCCATAAACTACCTATTAACCACTAAACCAAGGCCCTCCCGCATCACAAACACTAAAATAAATGTTTTAACCCCTAATCTGCCACTCTGGACATCACCACAACTATAATAAACATATTAACCCCTAAACCGCAGCACTCCCGCCTCGCAAACATTAATTAAATATTATTAACCCCTAATCTACCGTCCCTAACATCACCGCCACCTACATACATTTATTAACCCCTAATCTGCCTCCCCCAATGTCGCTGCCACTATATTAAATTTATTAACACCTAAACCTAAGTATAACCCTAACACCCCCTAACTTAAATATAATTACAATAAATTTAAATAAAAATGAATATTATTACCTAAATTATTCCTATTTAAAACTAAATAGTTACCTATAAAATAAACCCTAAGCTAACTACAATATAACTAATAGTTACATTGTATCTAGCTTAGGGTTTATTTTTATTTTACAGGCAAGTTTGTATTTATTTTAACTAGGTAGAATAGTTATTAAATAGTTATTAACTATTTAATAACTACCTAGCTAAAATAAATACAAAAGTACCTGTAAAATAAAACCTAACCTAAGTTACAATAACACCTAACCTAACCCTACAATTAAATAAATTAAAAGAACACTAAACCCAAATTTTTCTTTCATAAGTCAGATAGAGCATGCAATTGTAAGAAACTTTCTAATTTACTCCTATTATCAAATTTTCTTCGTTTTCTTGCTATCTTTATTTGAAAAATAAGGCATCTTAGCTAAAGAGCCAGTCAATTTTTGGTTCAGCACTCTGGACAGCACGTGTTTGTTGGTGCTGTCCAATCAGTAAGGACAACCCAGGTTGTTCACCAAAAATGGGCCGTCATTTAAACTTACCTTCTTGCTTTTCAAATAAAGATACCAAGAGAATGAAGAAAATTTGATAATAGGCGTAAATTAGAAAGTTGCTTAAAATTGCCTGCTCTATCTGAATTACAAAAGAAAAAAATTGGGTTCAGTGTCCCTTTAACTAAATTAAAAACAATTAAATAAATTAAATTAGCTAAAGTACAACCCCCCCCACACTAAATTACAGAAAATAATAAACAAATTGCAAGATATTTAAACTAATTACACCTAATCTAATAGCCCTATCAAAATAAAAAAGCCCCCCCCCCCCCCCCCAAAATAAAAAAAAACCTAGCCTAAACTAAAGTATCAATAGCCCTTAAAAGGGCCTTTTGTGGGGCATTGCCCCAAAGAAATCAGCTCTTTTACCTGTAAAAAAAATTACAAACAACCCCCCAACAGTAAAACCCACCACCCACACAATTAACCCCTCAAATAAAATACTATCTAAAAAACCCTAAGCTCCCCATTGCCCTGAAAAGGGCATTTGGATGGGCATTGCCCTTAAAAGGGAAGTTAGCTATTTTGTGGCCCAAACCCTAATCTAAAAAATAAAACCCACCCAATACACCTATATATACCTTAAAAAAACCTAACACTAACCCCCTGAAGATTGACTTACTGTTCTGAAGACCGGACATCCATCCTCAAGGAAGTGGCAGAAGTCTTCATCCAACCGGGCCGAAGTCCTCAACGAAGCCGGGAGAAGTGTTCATCATAGCCAAGTGAAGTGTTCCTCCAGACGGGCAGAAGTCTTCATCCAGACGGCATCTTCTATCTTCATCCATCCAACGTGGAGCGGGTCCATCTTCAAGACATCGGACGCGGAGCATCCTCTTCAAACAAAGTCTTCTTACTGAATGTGTCAGGGTTTTTCCCTGTTGTGTTTGCCATGTGCTGCTGGCAGCCATTTTGCTCACCTCTCTTCCTGACTTGGTGCATTGTGGGGGATGCTGCTTAATTCCTGCACTTCCTTTTATGGCCAGACTGTTGTGCATCATCCATGTGAGACAGGATGCAGTCTCAGAATTGTGATGTCATCATTTATTATTTAAAGGGCCTCTGTTCAGTATGCTTTGCCTTTGCGTTGTCTGAGACCTGTTTGTGAGAGTTCCTGTGTATTACCTGGCTGCCTGACGTCCTTCCTGGTTCCTGATCCCTGGTTTGTTCCTGACTCTGCTGTTCTCCTTGTTCCTGATTCCGGCTCGTCTTACTGTTCGCTTTGGCTCCTGACTCGGTTCGTCTGACTACCAGCTCTGGTTTTGACTCCTGGCTTGTTATTTGACTTGTGGACATTTTATATTTTTTTGCTATTAATAAAGGTGTGATTATTTTTGCACTTCTCATCTCAGTCTGATTCCTGGCACCCTAACCTTATGCAAAGGCCATGAATCCTGATGCTGCTAATTATCCACCTTTACCTGCCATCATTTCCAGGATGGATGTACAGGATCACCGCTTGGATCAATTTGCACTAGCCCTGCAAACCCTGCTGACTCACACTGCACATTTGGACCAAAGTGTCCCGCATGTTATGGCTGCTCCTGTTTCCGCTGCTGCACCTTTGCCTACCAGGAGCATGTCCGGTTCTGCACCTCTACCTCAGCGATATGGAGGCGATCCTATTCAGTACAGAGGGTTTTTGAACCAGGTGGGCATTTACTTTGAGATGTTACCTCAGGCGTTTCCCTCTGACAGAGCTAAGGTGGGATTTCTCATCTCGTTACTCTCTGACACAGCTCTTGCCTGGGCTAATCCCTTGTGGGAGACTAATAAACCTGTGATTTCAAATTACCCTGAATTTGTGGCCTCCTTTTGAAGGGTATTTGATGTTCCGGCTCGCTCCTCCTCTGCTGCTAAACAACTCATGTCCATTCAGCAAGGTACAAGATCTGTTGCTCAGTATGCTATTTAGTTCCGTACGCTTGCTGCAGAGGTAGGTTGGAACAATGAAGCCCTTGTTGCCGCCTTCTTTCATGGGCTCTCTGATGCGATTAAAGATTAAGTTGCTGCCAGAGATTTACCAGAGGATCTCGAGGCATTGGTGTCTTTTTTGATCCTAATTGACATCAGACTCAGAGAGAGGCCCTCTTTCAAGGAGCGCTTGCGGAAGCCTCCTGTTCTGTTGTCTCCTACGTGTTCGTTCCCACCCATGCCTCCCTCTCCTCCCATGCCTCCTGGTCCCGAGTCAACAGGTACTGCTGAGCCGATGCAGTTGGGATTCACGCGTCTCTCCGCGGCGGAGAGGGCCTTTAGGAGGAGGGAGGGGCTCTGCCTCTATTGTGGGTTACAGGGCCACCTTTTGAAGTCTTGTCCTACACGGCCGGGAAACGTTCACACCTAAGGTCCTGTCGGGGGCAGACCTTGGGTGGTTTATCCTTGTCCCCGGAACCACTTAAGGAGAAACCTTTGGTCACGGTTGTCCTTTCCTGGGTGGACTCCTTCATAGTCACTCAGGCTCTTGTTGACTCCCGTGCTGCTGGCTATTTCATTGACAGTGCTTTTGTATCAAAGCACTCCATTCCTGTTTTGCCTCGGTCCATTCCGCTTTCTATTGAGGCCATTGATGGCAGGCCCCTTCAGCCCACACTCGTTACTCACGAAACTGCTCCTTTGTCCATGGCTGTTGGGGCTCTCCATTTTGAAACCCTCCAGTTCCAGGTGATAAACTCTCCGCATTTTCCAGTTGTTCTGGGTTATCCCTGGCTCCAAAAGCACAATCCCAGTCTCGACTGGCGCAGGTCCGAAATTTTGTTGTGGTCCCAGCAATGTATTTCCACTTGTCTTCGGAAACCAGTTAAAGTCTTGTGCACTTCTTCGGTATCTCAATTGCCAGAGGAGTACCGAGAGTTCCGAGATGTGTTTGACAAGGTGCGTGCCGGTACGTTGCCTCCTCACCGGTCTTACGATTGTGCCATAGACCTGCAACCCGGAGCCATTCCACCTCGGGGCCGGGTGTACCCTCTGTCTATTGCAGAGAAATGTGCTATGGAGGAGTATGTTGCTGATGCTCTGTCGTGGGAAATCATCCGCAAATCCTGCTCTCCTGCAGGGGCTGGCTTCTTCTTTGTAAAGAAGAAGGGTGGCGAGTTAAGACCATGTATCAATTATAGGGGTCTTAATTGTCTTACCATTAAGAATGCTTACCCTATTCCGCTCATTACGGAACTCTTTGACCGCCTCAAGGGAGCTACGGTCTTTACTAAACTTGATTTGAGAGGAGCGTACAATCTCGTTAGGATTAAGGAGGGTCACGAATGGAAAACAGCATTTAACACCAGGAGCGTGCATTATGAGTATCTTGTAATGCCCTTTGGCCTATGTAACGCTCCTGCTGTTTTTCAGGAATATATTAATGATGTCCTACGAGATATGTTGCAACAGTGTGTTGTGGTGTACTTAGACAACATCCTCATACACTCACCCACACTTGAGGCTCATCGTTCTGATGTTACACGGGTTCTTCAGAGACTACGTGAGAACGGCCTGTTTTGTAAACTTGAGAAATGTGAGTTCCATCATACTCAAGTAACCTTCCTAGGTTATGTTATCTCCGTTGTTGGGTTCTCCATGGATCCTGACAAGTTATCTGCAGTTCTGCAGTGGCCTCGCCCAGTTAGTCTTCGGTCTATTCAACGTTTTTTGGGGTTTGCCAATTACTATAGAAAGTTTATTAAAAACTTTTCTTCCTTGGTCAAACCTATCACAGACATGACCCGTAAAGAGAATGATCCACTCCATTGGTCACCTACTGCCATTGAGGCCTTTGATAGTCTTAAGACTGCCTTTGCTGCCGCTTCAGTTCTGGCTCATCCTAACCCTGTCCTGCCTTTTGTTTTTGAGGTTGATGCATCTGAGACTGGAGTAGGTGCCCTCTTGTCTCAACATCCTACGCCTGACGGTTCCTTGCATCTGTGTGGTTTCTTCTCAAAGAAATTGTCTCCAGTGGAGTGCAATTATGAAATTGGCGACAGGGAATTACTGGCCATAATTTTGCCACTCAAGGAATGGAGGCATCTTCTCGAGGGTACTAGTGTGCCAGTGCTCATTCTTACTGACCACAAGAATTTAACTTATCTATCTGAAGCAAAACGTTTGTCGCCCCGAAAGGCCAGATGGGCGCTATTTTTCTCTCGATTTAATTATGTGGTCTCCTACCTGCCTGGTAGTAAGAATGTTAGGGCTGATGGCCTCTCTCGACAATTTTCGCCTCTGTCCAAGGAGGAGTCTGTACCTACTCCTGTTACCTCCTGACCATATTTTGGCTACCATACGTACTAATTTGACTTCTCCCTTGGGGGAGGAGATTCTGGCTGCACAAACCAATGCACCGCCTGAGAAACCTAGTGGTAAGTGTTTTGTTCCTGAGAATATTCGAACTAAACTTTTGCACACTTACCACTATCCTAAAGCCACAGGTCACCCAGGCAAGAACCAAATGATTTGGTCTGTCACTCGACAATTCTGGTGGCCAGGTCTTCGTTCTGATGTTGCTGCGTATGTTGCCTCCTACTCAGTTTGTGCACAGAATAAGACTCCTCGACGTCTTCCTGTGGGTCTTCTTCAAACTATTGCTAATGGTGAGCATCCTTGAGCACATCTTTCCATGGACTTCATTGTCGAGCTCCCTGTTTCCAATGGCAATACTGTTACCCTTATGGTGGTTGACCGTTTTTCTAAAATGTCACATTGCATTCCCTTGATGAAGCTGCCTACCGCTCTGGAGCTTGCTTCAATTTTTGCCCGGGAGGTCTTCCGTTTACATGGGTTACCCAAGGAGATAGTGTCAGACCAGGGTAGCCAGTTTTTCTCCAGATTTTGGCATTCCTTTTGTGCTCAAATGGGGATCCAGCTTTCCTTCTCCTCAGCATATCACCCTCAATCCAATGGGGCTGCGGAAGGGTCTAATCAAGCTCTGGAACAGTTCCTCCGTTGCTATGTCTCAGATCACCACAATAATTGGTCTGAACTGTTACCTTGGGCAGAGTTTGCTCATAATAGTGCTATTAATGCTTCCTCCAAGTTATCCCCGTTCATGGCAAATTATGGGTTTCAACCATCCTTGTTGCCCGATTCATTCATGTCTCAGGGTATTCCGGCTTTGGAGGAGCATCTCCGGCAACTCCGTTCCACGTGGGTGCAGATTCAGGATTGCCTTCATCGTTCAATGCAGCGCCAAAAGTTCCAGGCTGATCGTAGGCATCTGCCCGCACCTTCCTACCAGGTTGGTGAGAGAGTTTGGCTGTCCTCCCACAACTTGAACCTTTGTGTGCCTTCCAATAAATTGGCTCATCGTTATGTTGCTCCTTTTCGAATACTCCGACGGGTTAATCCTGAGGCCTACGCTCTTGACCTTCATCCTGCTATGTGCATCTTCAATGTTTTTCATGTCTCCCTCTTGAAACCATTGGTTTGTAATCGGTTTACCACTGTGTTGCCTCGTCCCTGTCCTATCTTTGCTGACAACCATGAGGAGTATGAGGTCAGCAGCATTATTGACTCTCGTATGTCCAGGGGCCGTGAACAGTATTTGGTTCACTGGAGGGGCTACGGTCCGGAGGAGCGTTCTTGGGTTCCCTCCTCTGATGTTCATGCTCCCGCCCTCCTCCGTGCCTTCCATGCCCATTTCCCCAATAAGCCTTTTGTCCTCCCGCGGGGGAGGGGTCGTTGAGGGGAGGGTACTGTCAGGGTTTTTCCCTGTTGTGTTTGCCATGTGCTGCTGGCAGCCATTTTACTCACCTCTCTTCCTGACTTGGTGCATTGTGGGGGATGCTGCTTAATTCCTGCACTTCTTTTTATGGCCAGACTGTTGTGCATCATCCATGTGAGACAGGATGCAGTCTCAGAATTGTGATGTCATCATTTATTATTTAAAGGGCCTCTGTTCAGTATGCTTTGCCTTTGCGTTGTCTGAGACCTGTTTGTGAGAGTTCCTGTGTATTACTTGGCTGCCTGACGTCCTTCCTGGTTCCTGATCCCTGGCTTGTTCCTGACTCTGCTGTTCTCCTTGTTCCTGATTCCGGCTCCAGGCGCTTTGGCTCCTGACTCGGCTCGTCTGACTACCAGCTCTGGTTTTGACTCCTGGCTTGTTATTTGACTTCTGGACATTTTATAATTTTTTGCTATTAATAAAGGTGTGATTATTTTTGCACTTCTCGTCTCAGTCTGATTCCTGGCACCCTGACAGAATGACGGTTCCTTTAAGTGATGTCATCCAAGATGGTGTCCCTTAGATTCCGATTGGCTGATAGATACAATCAGCCAATAAAATAGATTTTTTCTACCATAATTCCGATTGGCTGATAGAATTCTATCAGCCAATCGGAATCTAAGAGACACCATCTTGGATGACATCACTTAAAGGAACCGTCATTCAGTAAGAAGACTTCGTTTAAAGAGGATGCTCCGCATCGATGTCTTGAAGATAGAGCAGCGTCGGATGGATGAAGATAGAAGATGCCGTCTGGATGAAGACTTCTGCCCGTCTGGAGGACCACTTCGCCCGGCTTGGATGAAGACTTCTCCCGGCTTCGTTGAGGACTTCGGCTCGGTTGGATGAAGACTTTTGCCGCTTCCTTGAGGATGGATGTCCGGTCTTCAGAAAAGTAAGTCGATATTCAGGGGGTTAGTGTTAGGTTTTTTTAAGGGTGTATTGGGTGGGTTTTATTTTTTAGATTAGGGTTTGGGCTGCAAAAGAGCTAACTGCCCTTTTAAGGGCAATGCCCCTCCAAATGCCCTTTTCAGGGCAATGGGGAGCTTAGGTTTTTTTAGATAGTATTTTATTTGGGGGGTTGGTTGTATGGGTGGTGGGTTTTACTGTTGGGGGGGTTGTTTGTATTTTTTTTTACAGGTAAAAGAGCTGATTTCTTTGGGGCAATGCCCCACAAAAGGCCCTTTTAAGGGCTATTGATCGTTTAGTTTAGGCTAGGGGTTTTTTTTATTTTGGGGGGGCTTTTTTATTTTGATATGGATATTATATTAGGTGTAATTATTTTAAATATCTTGTAATTTGTTTATTATTTTCTGTAATTTAGTGGGGATTTTTGTAGTTTAGCTAATTTAATTTAATTTATTTAAGTGTTTTTAATTTGGTTAATTTATTTAATTGTAGGGTTAGGTTAGGTGTTATTGTAACTTAGGTTAGGTTTTATTTTACAGGTGCTTTTGTATTTATTTTAGCTAGGTAGTTATTAAATAGTTAATAACTATTTAATAACTATTCTACCTAGTTAAAATAAATACAAACTTGCCTGTAAAATAAAAATAAACCATAAGCTAGCTACATTGTAACTATTAGTTATATTGTAGCTAGCTTAGGGTTTATTTTATAGGTAAGCATTTAGTTTTAAATAGGAATTATTTAGGTAATAATATTTATTTTTCTTTAGATTTATTGTAATTATATTTAAGTTAGGGGTGTTAGGGTTAGACTTAGGTTTAGGGGTTAATGCATTAATTATAGTGGCAGCGACGTTAGGGGCGGCAGATTGAGGGTTAATAAATGTAGGTAGGTGGCGATGATGTTAGGGACGGCAGATTAGGGGTTAATAATATTTTACTAATGTTTGCAAGGCGGGATTGCGGCGGTTTAGGGGTTAATATGTTTTTAAAGTGGGGATGGCAGATTAGGGGTTAATAAGTGTAGGTAGGTGGAGGCGACATTGGGGGTTAATAAATATAATGGAAGTGTCGGCGATGTTGGGGGCAGCAGATTAGGGGTTAATACATATAATGTAGGTGGCGGCGGTGTCCGGAGCGGCAGATTAGGGGTTAATAAGTATAATGTAGGTGTCGCGATGTCGGGGGCGGCATATTAGGGGTTAATAAGTGTAAGATTAGGGGTGTTTAGACTCGGGGTTTATGTTAGGGTGTTAGGTGTAAACATAAATTTTATTTCCCCATAGGAATCAATGGGGCTGCATTACTGAGTTTTATGCTGCTTTTTGGCAGGTGTTAGACTTTTCTCAGCCAGCTCTCCCCGTTGAATCCTATGGGGAAATCGTGCACGAGCACGTACGACCAGCTCACCGCTGACTTAAGCAGCGCTGGTATTGGAGTGTGGTAAGGAGTAAAATTTTGCTCAATGCTCTCTTCTTGCCTTTTAACACCGTGTTTGTAAAAACCTGTAATACCAGTGCTGTAGGTAAGTGAGCGGTGAGACAAAACTGCTTGTTAGCACTGCATAGCCTCTAATGCAAAACTCATAATTTAGCCGTTTGTTAGTTTTTTGTACCTTGGTAATTTTATAGTGTAGATTTTTATTATTTGAGTAGGGTTAGGTGTTTAAATATATAATATAGTTAATTTAATTTGTAGTTTAATGTAATTTTAGTATAAAAGTTAGGGTAGATTAATTATTAATTTAATATAGTTTAATGTAATTGTAGTATAACAGTTAGGGTAGGTTAAGTATTAGTTTAATATAGTTTAATGTAATTGTAATATAACAGTTAGGGTAGGTTAATTATTAGTTTAATATAGTTTAATGTAATTTTAAAGGTAAGTTTAAATTTTTTATAAGATAGGGATGAGTTAATATTTAATATAAAGTTAGCGGGTTGTTAGGTTTAGGGGTTGATAGGTTCATTTAGTTTATGGCGATGTGGGGGGCTGGCGGTTTAAGGGTTAATAACTTTATTTAGTTGCGGTGGGTACCGGGAGCGGCGGGATAGGGGTTAATAACATAATGTAGGTGGTGGTGGGCTCCGGGAGTAGTAGTTTGAGTCTTGAAGTTTTATCTTCAGGCTACAAAGGAATTTAGACAGACTAGATCTCTTTTTATAGTGTATTCAGGAAAACGCAAGGGGTAGAAAGCCTCTTCCACTTCTTTGTCCTTTTGGTTGAGGAGCATAATTCACTTGACTTATGAGACATAAGCCTCCAAAGAGGATCACGGCTCATTCAACTAGAGCTGTGGCTTCTTCTTGGGCCTTTAAGAATGGATTTGTAAGGCGGACACCTGGTCCTCCTTAAATACTTTTACTAAGTTTTACAAATTTGATGTTTTTGCTTCATCAGAAGCTGCTTTTGGGAGAGAGGTTTTGCAAGCTGTGATGCCCTTATGTTAGGGTCCGCCTCCCTTTCTACCCTCCCGTGTATCATTCAGTGTCCTCTAGAGCTTGGGTATTTGTTTCCTACAAGTAATGAATGATGCCGTGGACTCTCCTCCCCTTTAGATGGAAAACCTAAATTATGCTTCCCTGATAATCTAATTTCCATCGTGGGGAGGAGAGTCCACAGCTCCCGCCCATTTATACCCTGATATTTCTCCTACTGTCCCTGGTTCCCTCGGCAGAATGACTGGGGAATAGGGGAAGTGGGGGGAGGCATTTAAGCCTTTGGCTGGGGTGTCTTTGCCTCCTCCTGGTGGCCAGGTTCTAATTTCCCACAAGTAATGAATGATGCCATGGACTCTCCTCCCCACGATGGAAATGAAATTATCAGGTAAGCATAATTTATGTTTTTTTACATTTCTGCAGTGTTTATGTTTAGCTGTAATTTTCCTCTTAATCATTTACTGTACCCACACACATTATATACCGTTTTCTCTGCATTTAATTAATACCATTATTTTCATCATATCATATAATTTACTATGAAAAAATGAAAAAAAACACACCTTTTCTAACTTTGACCCCCATCTGTTACACATCTACAACCACCAAAAAACACCCATGCTAAATAGTTTCTTTATTTTGTCCTGAGTTTAGAAATACCCAATGTTTACATGTTTGCTTTTTTTTTGCAAGTTATAGGGCAATAAATAGAAGTAGCACTTGGCTATATCCAAAGCATTTTTTTTTTTTTTCAAAATCACCAATAGTTATATTGTAACACATCTGGGATTAGTTATTAGCTTTATACTTGGCATTGTGGGGAGTTGGCGGTTTAGGGGTTAATAGTTTAATTAGATACTTTGCGTTGTGGGGGGTTGGTGGATTGGGGTTAATAGGTTAATTAGGTGTTTATGTTGTGGGTGGTTGGAGGTTTAGGTGTTAATATTTTAATGAGGTGTTTGCGATGTGGGGGATGACGGTTTAGGGGTTAATAACTTATATTAGTGATTGCGATGTGGGAGATGGGGGTTTAGGGGTTAATAACTTTTATTAGTGATTGTGATGGGGGATTGCGGTTTAGGGGTTAATAACTTTTATTAGTGATTGCGATGTGGGAATGGTGTTTTGACTTGTCGGTTTAATTATTTTTTTTTGTTTAGATTTTTACGTGAGAATTCAACATTTGTTTAATTTTTAGTTACGCGTGCAAGATTATATACTGGCGTAAGTTACTCCCTCCAGCTGTGGAAATGATTTTCTGCAGTGTAGCGGCTCCACCCTCCATACCTATCACATTAGAGATTATCACACCAATCTCGGCGGTTAATTTACCATCTATACTGCATACATAACTTATGTTAACTTTCGGGCAGATGCGAATATGGGTGTAATCTGAGCCAATAACATCCCAGGATGATATAACTTATGGGTGATAATACCATCTAGATAATCATCGCCATTACGGGGACACCTGGGCATATGTAAATATTAACGTAATTTCAGCCAACTACTTCTTAAGGCGAACAAACAGATGGTTAGGATTACCATCCACTCAGTAATCGCCATTTATAAGATATAATCTCCTAAGGTGATAACATTTGGGTACAAATATAGACCCTATTTAACAAGAGGCAACATCCAATAGTCTATATACAATAGTTACGCTCTCATCCAGCATATTCTGGATGTAATAACTATAGAGAGATTACACTGCTGTTAAACCAGTATAACATTAGTGGACACTAGCCCTAGCCACTAACATAAAACGTCGTATATCTCCATACCAGTAATATACACTGATACACTCCAGTGCTAATAACGCACATCCACTACACAATTACAAGGACATAAGGGATAGCATGATCAACATGTGATCAGTTAAATCTGGCATCAATATCCTGATTAATAAAACCCACAGTATATACCTATCTCTACAATAATTATATGTAAAGATTCCTAACTACAATCTACCTGAGACAGAGGTATAACTTCCATAGGAGACAACTATTGTAAGATGCTGATATGACCCATGTGATACACTGGTACAGTACATTATAGGCATTTACCTTAATATTTGTGTTCACTAGACGCAGCATTGATTAGACATAGCTTACTTTGAGGATTTTAATTTCCCGTGTGTTGTGTGTATTTTGTCTACAGTTTTTAATCAATTCTAATAAATGTCAAATTTTAATTATTTTCTCACACTAAGTACCACTCCCAAGTCTGGGCGTAGAGTGCTGTAGGTGCATACTGTCTCGTGGTTAGTGCCTATATTTCCACAATTTTAGTACTAATTTCAAGGTGTTTATGTACACTGAAACTGAGGCTGCAAGGATTATCACTCTTGCTTGTAGCTCTAGAGATTTTCTAAAGACCTCACCTACTGAAATTACAGGCAAACACTTTGAAAAACTATCACGCAAAAAAGTTTCCTTCGAACTCCATTCTACAACATTGGCAGTATATCATCGTGTAAGACGTATCCCCCGGGTCCTAAGAATGAATGTAAGACCCACACTAATGCTTAATAATAAAGAATATTGTGAAAAGCGTATGTGTGTTTGAGCGTATTTTAAACAAATGCTCGTTTGATTTAATAGTCCTAACAGTAGAGTACCTGCAAAGGGAGATTACTTTACAAAAGACTGAGCTGTTAATGTTAGAGGCGGAACTTAAAGAATACCTGTCTACAACAGAACTGGAAAAGATCCTGGAATCTACATCTAAAGCCATTGGTAAGATGTGAGGCATCATTGAAGCACGTAAGCGCACTAAGTTTTTGCGCGATGAGGAAGATTATTCCTTGGGATCTGTATACAGGTGGAAAACGGATCAAACCGGAAGTGACGTTCATGGCATTTCCGGTTTACGCAGACGGAGATAAACTAGACACCGTACAGACAACGGTACATCCAGCTCGAATAATGGATCAGGATCATCGACGGGGGACTCAGGAGGAGAAGGCAGACAAGACGTGGAGGTCGAAATTGAAATAGATGTTTTCTGTTATCAATGCATATCACAAACCAGATGTATCCACTATTTCTAAGGGGAGTTAAAGTAACAGGTTAAGTTTAAAGGTATTAGGACTTAAGACCCGTAGTAAGTTTATGCCACAAAATTACGATCATAGCATAGATACATTTACAGAACTTGTTATGAAAGACATAAATACGTTAAAGACTAAATATGACGATGGTAATAACACAGTAAGACATGGTCATTTGAACCTTGGCAAAGAGGAACTAAACGCTATTAAATCTTTGCAAGACAATAAACAAATTATCTTGAAACCTGCTGACAAGGGCGTAGCCACTGTCCTATTGGACAAAGAATATTATATTACTGAAATTAAGTTGGAGTTATTGGATAACAATGTTTATTGCCTTTTATCTAATAATCCCATTTTTGACATCCAAAGAGAAATTAAACATAAGGTTTTGGGTGCAGTAAAAAACTGTATAATTGATAAAAAAAAAAGAAATGTCCTTTTTGATATGTGATCATGCTAAAACTCTAGTCATATACACGTTGCCCAAGGTGCATAAAAATCTCCAAGCTCCTCCTGGCCGTCCGATTGTGTCCAGCATAGGCTCTGTCTGTTTCAAAATTTTAATATACTTAGATAAGATCTTAAGACCGTTCATCACTCTCTCTACCTCTTTCATAAAGGACACTAGTGATTTTCTGTGTAAATTGGAAATCCTTCCTGTAACTACTGATAAAAAGATACTCTTTACACTCGATGTGTCAAGTTTGTACACCTCTATTACCCATTCAGCAGGCATTGGTGCAGTTAAGAGAGTACTGTACCAGTTTAGTGACATGAATGCTTGCCAAATTGAATTTATTCTGGATCTTCTAGAGATCATTTTGAGATGCAACTATTTTCTTTTCCAAGATGAGTATTACTTACAATTGCAGGGTACGGTGATGGGATCCAATGTCGTCCCAACATACACCAATATATTCATGAACATCTTTAATTAGAGGTTTGTTTTTTAACATTCTCTCTTCATCCTATGTGGCGCCACCTGGTGGCGCTACATAGATTATATATTTGGTTGGGCGACATTGGGTCCCTCATCGACTTTGTTGATCAGTTGAATGGGGCTACTGCTCACATCAAATTTAGTCTTACTTATAGCGAGGAAATAATTGAGTTTTTAGATACTGTGGTTTATAAGTGTGGTAATACGTTACAGACTGATCTTTTTGTAAAACCGACAAAAAAGAATAATCTTCTTCATTTTAATAGTTTCTATCCTGAATCCCTTAAAAAGTCGTTGCCTCGTAGTCAAATGTTAAGAGTTAAAAGAATAGTTAGAAAAATCTTGTGTTAATATCAGACTGGAAGAAATGGTGAATAAATATATGAATAGAGGTTATCCTAGAGATTTAGTGGACAAAGAAATTTCTGATGTATCATCTTTGAAATGTAAAAATATGTTGGATTTGTCACAACCTAAGGATAAGAAAAAAATTAAAGATGATCGCCTGGTCTTTGTTACTGGGTACAATGATTTAAGCCATGAGATTCTCAAAAGCCTCAAAAAACATTGGCACATTTTAGGTAAATATAATCCCCTTGTTAAAGAATTCCAAACCCCCTTTATGCCAGCTTTTAAAAGACGCAACAATCTTAAAGACAGATTGGTAAAAGCCAACATTGGTCCCTTAAAGGGCAAGATTCAAACACACGTAGGTGACAAAAATAATGGCTGCTATCCTTGCTTAGGGTGTTCCAGCTGTAACAGCAAAGGCACATATTTTTTTCATCCTAGAACAGGAAAAAAGTTTTTTATTAAGGGTTTCTATACCTGTGTTACAACGTATACCATCTATATGCTCAAATGTCCATGTGGGCGGAGTTATATTGGAGAGCCCACTCGGATGGTCCGTGATAGGATGATGGAACATAGGTCAGATATTCGCAATAAAAAAATTAAAAACCCCGTAGCTGAACATTTTGTTAACGCTGGCCACAATATTAATCAATTAACATTCCAAATCATCGATCACATTGGCTGCCTGAGGCGTGGGGGTGATAGGGAGTTATATCATAAACAAAAAGAGATGTTTTGGATAGATAGATTGGAGACCTTGAGTCCTATGGGTCTTAATAGAGATTTTGACCTGTCTTTATTTTTATAATATTAGGTTCAATATAGTAAGCAAGTTTAATCAATTGAGGAATAGAAGAAAAGAGGAGGAGGCAGCCACCACCGAGCTTTCCACTTGGTTTTGAAAAGGACTTATTTTTGCCTTGACTTTGTAATTATATTTAGATTTATCTCATTTAGAGAGGATTTTAATTTTTAATTTTTAGTTATTTGTATTGTATACACAATTACTAATTTGTATTTTTATATTTTCATTATTATCTGTATTACCACTAGCGCCCCCTTATTTTGCTGTTAGGCTATATATACACAAGTTTAATCAATTATTGTGTGAAAACTAAAAATTGTATGTTAAACGCCTAGATACAATTTTGATATGGAGCCTTTTTATTTTGAATATTTCTTGGAGTGGATAGTATTCTATAAATAATAATATTATTATTATATTGTTGATATCCTGTATGCATTAGTTAGATGTAGGAACTAGACATTTATTTGTAAGGATACTAGCATTCAGCCTCATTATAGTATTGCACAGGTGTGTTGTAAAAACGAAAAATTTTGCTTACCTGATAAATTTATTTCTTTTTTTACACAATGAGTCCACGGATCATCTTAATTACTATTGGGAATACCACTCCTGCCCTGCAGGAGGCGGCAAAGAGCACCACAGCAAAGCTGTTAAATATCACCTTTCTTCCCTCCCAACCCAGTCATTCGACCAAAAGTAAAGGAGAGAAAGGAAGTAACAAGGTGCAGAGGTGTCTGAAGTTTATAACCTACAACCTGTCTATCAAGACCAGGGCGGGCCGTGGACTAATTGTGTCAACAAAGAAATACATTTATCAGGTAAGCATACATTTTCTTTTCTTTTTAATGACACAATGAGTCCACGGATCATCTTAATTACTATTGGGAATCAATACCCAAGCTAGAGTACACAGATGATACGGGTGGGACAAGACAGGTAACCTAAACGGAAGGCACCACTGCTTGAAGAACTTTTCTCCGAAAAGCAGCCTCAGCCGAGGCAAAAGTGTCAAATTTGTGGAATTTTGAAAAAGTGTGAAGAGAAGACCAAGTTGCAGCCTTGCTTCATTTTTCAAAGACCATGAGGAATCAACAGCCCTCATGGAATGAGCAGTAACTCTCTCTGGAGGCTGCTGTACAGCAGTTTAATATACAAAACATATGATACTCTTCAGCCAAAAGGAAAGAGAAGTAGCCCTAGCTTTCTGACCCTTACGTTTTCCTGAGAAAACCACAAATAAGGCAGAAGACTGACGGAATTCCTTAGTCGCCTGCAGGTAAAACTTTAAGGCACAAATCACGTCCAAATTGTGCAAAAGCCTTTCCTTCTGAGAGATAGGATTAAAACACAATGAAGGAACAATAATCTCCTGATTAATGTTCCGATCAGAAACAACTTTAGGAAGAAATCCTAATTTAGTACGTAAAACTACCTTATCTGAATGAAAAATAAGGTAAGGAGACTCGTACTGCAAAGCCCAGAGCTCTGACACTCTGTGAGCAGAAGAAATAGCAACAAGGAATAAAACTTTCCAAGACATCAACTTAATATCTAAGGAATGCATAGGCTCAAACGGAGCCCCTTGAAGAACTTTGAGAACTAAATTAAGAATCCACGGAGGAGTAACTGGCTTGAACACAGGCCGGATCCTGACCAAGGCCTGACAAAAAGACTGTACGTCTGGAACATCTGCCAGACGCTTGTGTAGCAAGATCGATAGGGCAGAGATCTGACCGATTGTCGATAATACTTTCTCCAAACCCTCTTGGAGAAAGGACAAAATTCTAGGAATCCTAACTCTACTCCATGAGTAGCCCTTAGATTTGCACCAATATAGATATTTACGCTATATCTTATGGTAAATCCTTCTAGTTACAGGCTTACGAGCCTGAATCATGGTCTCTATGACTGAGTCTGAAAAGCCCAGCTTGGATAAGATTAAGCGTTCAATCTCCAAGCAGTCAACTTCAGAGAAACTAGATTTGGGTGAAGGAAGGGTCCTTGAATTAGAAGGTCCTTCCTCAACGGTAGTCTCCATGGTGGCAGAGACGACATGTCCACCAGATCTGCATACCAAATCCTGTGAGGCCAAGCCGGTGCAATGAGGATCACTGAGGCTCTCTCCTGCTTGACTCGAGCAATGACCCGAGGAAGAAGAGCAAATGGAGGAAATATGTATGCTAGATTGAAGGTCCAAGGGACCGCCAGGGCATCTATCAGTTCCGCCTGGGGGTCCCTGGACCTCGACACGTACCTCGGGAGCTTGGCATTCTGTTGAGATGCCATGAGATCTAATTCTGGCTAACCCCACTTGAGAATCAAGCTGGAGAACACTTCCGGATAGAGTTCCCACTCCCCTGGATGAAATGTCTGCCTGCTCAGGAAGTCATCCTCCCAGTTGTCCACCCCTGGGATGTGGATCACCGAGAGACAGCAAGAATGGGCCTCCGCCCACTGAATTATTTTGGTTACCTCTGTTATCGCTAAAGAACTTCTCATTCCTCTCTGATGATTGATTTAAGCCACTGAAGTTATGTTGTCCGACTGGAACCTGATAAACTGGACAGAGGCTAACTGGGGCTAGGCCAGAATCGCATTGAAGATCTCTCTCAGCTCCAGAATGTTTATGTGGAGAACAGACTTTGACTGAGTCCAAGTTCCCTGAGCCTTTAGGATGCCCCACACTGCTCCCCATCCTAGAAGGCTGGTATCTGTTGTCACAATCACCCAGGATGGTCTGCGAAAGCAGGTCCCCTGAGAAAGATGATCCCGAGACAACCACCATAGAAGAGAATCCCTTGTCTCCTGCTCCAGTAGTATTTGTGGAGACAAATCCGCATAATCTCCGTTCCACTGCCTGAGCATGTCTAACTGTAGAGGTCTGAGGTGGAACCGAGCAAACGGGATGATGTCCATTGCTGCCCCCATCAGCCCGAGGAGTGGACTGAAGAGTTAGACAAGTATCAAAAATCTTTGATTTCCTGACTTCTGTCAGAAAAATATTCATAGATATGGAATCTATTACTGTTCCTAAGAAAGATACCCTTGTGTTTGGGAATAAGGAGCTCTTTCCTAGATTTATCTTCCAATCGTGAGATCGCAGGAAGGACAACAAAGTTTCCGAGTGTGATCTTGCTTGTTGAAGGGATGGCGCCTAGACCAGGATGTCGTCAAGATATTGCGCCACTGCAATGCCCCGTAAGCGAATCACCACCAATAGCAAACCCAGAACCTTTGAAAAAATCCTGGGAGCTGTGGCAAGACCGAAGGCAAGAGCCACGAATTGGAAGTGTTTGTCCTAAAAAGCAAACCTCAGAAACTTGTGATGATCCTTGGGAATGGAAACATGCAGGTACGCGTCTTTTAAATGCACAGTTGTCATAAATTGACCCTTTTGGACCAAAGGGAGAATAAAACAAATAGTTTCCATCTTGAAGGACTGTACTCTGAGGAATTTGTTTAGACTCTTGAGATCTAAAATCAGTCTGAAGGATCCCTCTTTTTTGGGAACCACAAACAGATTGGAATAAAAACCTAGACCCAGTCCCTGGTTTGGAACAAGAACTATCACTACCATGTCAAAGAGGTCACTTACACAGCGTAAGAACGCCTCTCTTTTTGTCTGGTCTACAGATAATCTTGAAAGCAGAAACCTGCCTCTGGGAGGAACATTTTTGAACTCTATCTTGTATCCCTGGGACACTATGTCTACTGCCCAGGGATCCGGAACGTCTCGAGCCCAAGCCTGAGCGAAGAAGGAAAGTCTGCCCCCTACAAGATCTGGTCCTGGATCGGGGGCATGCCCTTCATTCTGTTTTAGATTCAAGATTGATTGGGTCTCCATGCAGGCTTAGACTGTTCCTGCTTGGAGGAGGAAGAGGATGAATTTCCCTTGAAATTTCTAAAGGAACGAAAATTACTTTGACATCCCTTTTGTTTGTTTCTCTTATCCTGCGGGAGAAGATGACCCTTGCCTCCCGTAATATCAGAAATGATCTCCGTCAAGCCCGGTTCAAACAAGGTCTTCCCCTTGTAAGGGATCGCTAAAAGCTTAGACTTAGAGGACACTTCTGCAGACCAAGGTTTTAACTATAAGGCCCTGCGAGCTAGAACAGAGAAACCTGAAATCTTTGCTCCCAGCTTGATAACTTGCAGGGAAGCATCTGTAATAAAAGAATTAGATAATTTAAGAACTTTTATCATGTCCTGGATCTCGTCCAGGGGAGTTTCGGTCCTAATAGCATCAGATAATGCATCAAACCAATATGCTGCCGCACTGGTGACAGTAGCAATGCACACAGCTGGTTGCCACTGCAAACCCTGGTGTACATGCATCTTTTTGAGCAACCCCCCTAGTTTCTTATCCATTGAATCTTTAAACGCACAACTATCCTCTATAGCAGTGTTTTTCAACCAGTGTGCTGTGGCACACTAGTGTGCCGTGAGCGATCCTCAGGTGTGCCGTGGCAGACTGACAACAATGTGACATATTTTTTAAATTTTGCTTGTTTTTTATTCTTGGCCATTTTTTTATTTTGAGCGAGATGATGACTGATGGGGGGAGGGGACTTTTCCCAGTGCGGGGGTGTCCATATTTCAAATCAGGCGTCATTTACAACCATGACATATTGACATTCATTCACAGACAATAATTATGATTGTTTGTGAATGAATGTCAATATGTCATGTATAGTTTGTAGGAGGCAAGGCATGACAGCACAGTACAGTGTGTGTATGTATGTATGTATGTGTATATATATATATATATATATATATATATATATATATATATATATATATATATATATATATATATATATATACTGTATTAAGCTACAATGTGTTATTTTGTAACATTTTTGGATGGTGGTGTGCCGCAGAATTTTTTAATGTAAAAAAAGTGTGCCACAGCAAAAAAAAAGGTTGAAAATCACTGCACTATAGGAATAGTAGTTCTTTTAGCTAGAGTTGAAACTGCTCCTTCCACCTTAGGAACTGTCTGCCAAGCCTCCTTGACAGTGTGGGCTATGGGAAACATCTTCTTAAATATAGGAGATGGAGAAAAAGGGATACCCGGTCTCTCCCACTCCTTAGTAATAATCTCAGAAGCTCGGTCTGGAACCGGAAAAAACATCTATTGAGGTAGGAACCTCAAAATATTTGTTAAGCTTACTGGATTTTTTATTGTTAATAACGACCGTAGAGTCGCTGTCATCCAAAGTAGCTAAAACCTCCTTAAGTAGTAGACGGAGGTGCTCTAGCTTAAACCTGAAAGAAACTACCTCAGTATCAGTGAGAGGAATTACACTGTCCGAATCTGAGATTTCACCCTCAGATGCTACCGCGGTATCCTACTCTTAGGGTTCTGGGAGGGAGCATCCGCAATAGCAAGAACTCCGTCAGAAACCTCTCTGGTTTTCCTCTTACGCTTTCCTTGCAACATTGGAAAAGCAGACAACGCATCTGAAACTGCAGAAGGGGCTGACTGGCAACTTTTGGCCCAGGGGGCAAGTACAACCCAGAGGCCCATGGTGCAGCAACTCGACCCCCTGCCCGCCTCCTTCCCGCACCCGCCCACCTATTCCCGTCCCCATGTAATTTAAAACAAATATGGCGTAACCTCTTGTACATACTCATTAGGAACTAGTACATCAGAAAGTACATTAAAATAATGTGAATAATTGAAAGTTAAATTCCATGCTCTATCATGAAAAAAAGCATTCACACAAACACACACACATTATATATATATACACACACACACATACAAATTTGCACACACACACACACACACACACACTATATATATATATATATATATATATACACACACACACAAATATGCACATATACACTATATATATATATATATATATATATATATATATATATATATATATATATATATATCTATATATACACATACAAATATGCACACACACACACAATATATATATATATATATATATATATACATACACACAATTGAACCACCTACTGAAAATCTAGATCTCCAAATTAGTCCAATATGTATTGAACCTTCACTATAACAGCTTTATGCAAAATGCATAAAGAAGTGATGTTCTTATACACAAGTAATTTCACAAGATAAAGTTAAACCTTATGATCAAGACAAGAGGCCACACAAAGACAATATAAATATCAATATATTATAAATGAACAAAATATTCACACACTAAAGGATCCATGATCATCCATCCCAATCCCCCCCAAAAAAATATTCTTATTGCCTAATGCCTATTCATTATTTCAAACTCTTTACTTGTCGAATATTTTTTATATACTAATCTCACTCAAATTAGCCAAATTGCTTGTTAGTAATTTTAAACTTAATTTATACAATCCTTATATTAAATCAAACTTTGGAATCTCTATTCTCTGACTTGACTGTAATATCAGAATAATTGCCTGTATAATTGAAGTCTTCAGTCAGATTTAACAACCAAGATACTAAGGGTAAATATAAGGCTACTAATTATAATCCCTTAAAGGGACATGAAACCCAATTTTTGTCTTTCATGATTCAGATAGAAAATACAATTTTAAACAATTCTAATTTACTTCTATCATCTCAATTTGTTTCATTCTCTTGGTATCATTTGTTGAAGGAGCAGTAATGCACTAATGGTTTCTAACTGAACACATTGGTGAGCCAATCACAATCAATATAAATATGCAGCCACCAATCAACAGCTAGAACCTAGGTTCTCTGCTGCTTCTGAGCTTGCATAGATAAACCTTTTAGCAAAGGATAACAAGAGAAGGAAACAAATTTTAATGATAGAAGTAAATTGGAAAGTTGTTTAAAATGGTATTCTCTATCTGAGTCATGAATGAAAATTTTTGGGTTTCATGTCCCTTTAACTCAACAAGTTACACAGGCAGCTGAGCTTTCCCTGACTGAAAGTAATTTTTTTTTTAGTTGACACCATGGCCTCTATTTATCAAGCTGTCAACCGCAAATACGCTGGAATTCTGCAGCGTATTTGTGGCGAGCCTGATTTGCTGTAGTTATCAAACCCTACAGACCGGCAAAAGTAGAATATAGTGACGTAACATATGAGCCGTCGGACTCAGTCCAACACAGATCTATGGTTACATCACTACAGATACACCTAACACACTAACATGTACCCCGAGTTTAAACACCCTTAATCTGCCCCCTACACCTCCGCAACTAAATAATGTGTTTAACCCCTAAACCGCCGCACACAGAGCCCGCCGCAACTAAATAAAATTTTTAACCCCTAAACCGCCGCTCCCGGACCCCACCGCCACCTACATTAAATTTATTAACCCCTAATCTGACCCCCTTACACCGCTGCCATCTACATTGAATTTATTAACCCCTAATCTCCCGCCCCCAACGTCACCGCCACTATATTAAATGTATTAACCCCTAAACCTAAGTCTAACCCTAACACCCCCTAACTTAAAGATAATTTAAATTAATCTAAATAAATATTCCTATCATTAAATAAATTATTCCTATTTAAAACTAAATACTTACCTATAAAATAAACCCTAAGCTAGCTACAATATAACTAATAGTTACATTGTATCTAGCTTAGGGTTTATTTTTATTTTACAGGCAAGTTTGTATTTATTTTAACTAGGTAGAATAGTTATTAAATAGTTATTAACTATTTGATAACTACCTAGTTAAAATAAAGACAAAAGTACCTGTAAAATAAATCCTAACCTAAGTTACAATTACACCTAACACTACACTATCATTAAATTAATTCCCTAAATTAAAATAAAATTAACTAAAGAACAAAAAAAACCAAACCCTAAATTACAGAAAATAATAAAATAATTACAAGAATTTTAAACTAATTACACCTAATCTAATCCCCCTAATAAAATAAAAAAGCCACCCAAAATAATAAAAAGCTGTACCTTATACTAAATTACAAATAGTCCTTAAAAGGTCCTTGCTCGAGGGGGGGCGGAGCCAACCGCCGAGCTGACTGGATGCAATGGTGTAAAGCTCCGTGAATTATACCTTTAGTAACTTAAGATCTCCTCAGAATATTAAGCTGCTATATATGATACTATAACCAATAACTCTGTGAGTATCTAGTGGTCAACTTCAGACGCTAATTCTCTTCTCACAAAGCAAATATAGAGAACTAAAGGGAGATTTCAACATCCCCTCCCGGGGAACTAGGCCTGAGGAGGCAGGCTCACAGCCACAACAACACCGCATGCAAGCTAAAATGGAGGCAGACTACGTGACTATTCAAGCTCTCCTGGCTGACTTTGAACACCAGATGTGTAAGAGATTTGATCACCTCCAGCATCTCATTGATAGTACTCATCTACGAGTCGAGGTTTCTGGGTCTACTGAAGAAGTGGTAGAGAAACCGGCAACTCAGAGTACAGTTGAACAGATGAACCTCGCGGATTCCTGGAGACCTGTCTTTTTACCGGAAAGGAGAGAGGAGACTGGCTTGCTGCTGGAAGCTGACAACGGCTTCCAAATATGGAGAGAATGTTCTGCAGCTGAAGCGATGGCTCAGTTGAGCGATCTGTTTGCTTACCAACCTGAAGGTGATTACTGGCACGACACTGACATAGGCGGCTGTGGAGGTCTCGCTGAGCTGCCATTACAGATGCACGGACAGGCTGGCTTACTCAGTACTCGAACCGGCATAGGATGAACTTGTTTTTTTATTTAAGAGACCTGCCTTCGAGTGCTTTGGCCCCATCAACCTAAATGACGGCTCTCTAACCAGAATGACCCGAATTATGGGCCCCAAGGTATGCTGACCGGCTGTTTGATAGTACCGCAGACTTTCCCACATGGGTCTCACTCTAAGTATAATCCTCTAGATTTGGAGGCAGCAGCTCCCAGCACGTAGCAAGCTACTATGTGCTATGCATTTTTATGAACAATATTGTTTTGCTTTACATATTATTGCCGGCCTGTTTGCATGCCTATACCTTCACAACTAGGACTTGCTGTTTTGTGATTATTGGCTGTGTTGTTATGTTGATAAATTGCAGTGCTATAGTTGTTTCAGTACCAATCCTTAACTTTAATATAACATTAACCCCTATACAACAATTCACTAGCTAACCCCCTGAATGGATATACTACTGCATCCCCCCGCACTTACATGTTTTAACTGTGGTTAACTTTGCTCCTGATATTTGCGAGCTCCCCCCCCCCTTGCCCTCCCCCCACCACTTACTGGTATGATAGTTATATGCCTCCTGCCTCCTTAACAGGAGAGCCTTAGATAGATGATATTAATCAGTGTATGGGTCAAGGCATACCTTCTCAGACTGAATTAGAGTGTATGTTAATAGCTATGCCAAACATGAGTAACCTGCTTAGTTGGTTGGATGATACCAGAATTGGAGTGTTATGCTACATACAACATCTAGAATAAAGGTGAAGTATACATGCAAGCAAATCTAACAGTGAGATTAATGACACCTATAGAAGTTGTAACTATATTCCCCTTCACCTGTTCAGCCTCTGCCTAATCAGAAGAACCAGCAACCAGTTTCTCCTATACTCTTTAGACTGGTTCTTTAGGCCCTAATTCAAGCAATTTACTGTGTCTATTATTTTCTGGTTATTTGAAGACTGCCTAGGCTACAAGTTTCATTATTGTGTATGTTATTACTAATGTTCAGTGTTTGTATCCAACTATGTTTGTAGAGGTAACAGAGGCCTGCTTTAATATAACACCTCTACCAGTTTATCGTTTTTGATGCTAAATTACATTAACTACAAGCAAATTAAGTACACTGCTGTACTTCTATATTTTATTATTGTTTACAGTCTCCCAATTATGCCGCTATTTTATACACATTGACACTGGACTCATTGAAATCAGCTTTGTCTATGGGTCCTCAGTGACTGACTAATGTTCCTGGTCCCTCAAGCGGACCTGTTTGCATGGAGGTCACCACGATCTAACAAACTCAAAAAATTGTAAATGTATGATGTTTTTTTCATGATAGCATTGTGATAATTTTTGATGCTTATATATATGCTTACGTGTATTCTATACGATAGTTATCTACAGACCCAAAAGCGGTCTGTATCATACTAATCCCCTCAGTTAGTGTGAAGTGAAATCGAGGGTCCAAAAGTGGCCTGAGCATTTATGGAGGGGCAAAAATAGAGGGTGGTGGTGAGGTTACTCCCCAGTTTATCTATTATATTGTGAGATATTCATGTTAATTGCTTTATATGTATATGTTTCATTGAGTAACCTGTATGCTGTATACTTTATTACCCTCAATAAAAAATATTTAAAAAAAAAAAAAAAAAAAAAAAAAAAGGTCCTTGCTCTTTTACCTGTAAAAAAAAATACTATACCCCCCAACATTACAACCCACCACCCACACACCCAACCCTACTCTAAAACCACCCAATCCCCCCTTAATAAAACCTAACACTACCCCCTTGAAGATCACCCTACCTTGAGACGTCTTCACCCAACCGGGCAGAAGTGGTGCTCCAGACGGTCCAAAGTCTTCATCCATTCCGGGCAGAAGAGGTTCTCCAGACGGGCAGAAGTCTTCATCCAGGCGGGATCTTCTATCTTCATCCATCTGGCGAGGAGCGGCTCCGATACGGACCATCCATCCAGACCGACGACAACCCGACGAATGAATATTCCTTTAAATGACATCATCCAAGATGACGTCCCTTGAATTCCGATTGGCTGATAGAATTCTATCAGCCAATCGGAATTAAGGTAGGAAAAATCCTATTGGCTGATGCAATCAGCCAATAGGATTGAGCTTGCTTTCTATTGGTTGTTCCAATCAGACAATAGAATGCGAGCTCAATCCTATTGGCTGATTGGATCAGCCAATAGGATTGAACTTCAAGGGATGCCATATTGGATGACGTCATTTAAAGGAATATTCATTCATGGGGTAGTTGTCGGTCTGGATGGATGCTCCGCATCGGATGTCTTCAAGATGGACCCGCTCCGCTCTGGATGGATGAAGATAGAAGATGCCACCTGGATGAAGACTTCTGCCCGTCGGGAGGTCCTCTTCTGCCTGGATAGGATGAAGACTTCTGCCCCTCTGGAGGACCACTTGTGCCCGGCTGGGAGAAGACGTCTCACGGTATGGTTATTTTTAAGGGGTTAGTGTTAGGTTTTATTAAGGGGGGATTGGGTGGGATTTAGAGTAGGGTTGGGTGTGTGGGTGGTGGGTTTTAATGTTGGGGGGGTATTGTATTTTTTTTACAGGTAATAGAGCTGATTACTTTGGGGCAATGCCCAGCAAAAGGTCCTTTTAAAGGCTATTTGTAATTTAGTGTAGGGTAGGGATTTTTTATTTATTTTGGGGGGCTTTTTTATTTTATTAGGGGGATTAGATTAGGTGTAATTAGTTTAAAAAACTTGTAATTATTTTATTATTTTCTGTAATTTAGTGGGTTTTTTTTGTACTTTAGTTAATTTTAATTGTAATTAATTTATTTTAATTTAGGTAATTTATTTAATTATAGTGTAGTGTTAGGTATAATTGTAACTTAGGTTAGGATTTATTTTACAGGTACTTTTGTATTTATTTTAGCTAGGTAGTTATTAAATAGTTAATAACTATGTAATAACTATTCTACCTAGTTAAAATAAATACAAAGTTGCCAGTAAAATAAAAATAAACCCTAAGCTAGATACAATGTAACTATTAGTTATATTGTATCTATCTTGGGGTTTATTTTATAGGTAAGTATTTAGTTTTAAATAGGAATAATTTATTTAATGATAGGAATATTTATTTAGATTTATTTAAATTATATTTAAGTTAAGGGGTGTTAGGGTTAGGGTTAGACTTAGGTTTAGGGGTTAATAAATTTAATATAGTGGTGGCGACGTTGGGGGCGGGAGATTAGGGGTTAATACATTTAATGTAGGTGGCGGTGGGGTCCGGTAGTGGCGGTTTAGGGGTTAAACATTTTATTTAGTTGCCGCGGGGTCCGGGAGCGTTGGTTTAGGGGTTAATACATATAATGTAGGTGGCGGCGGGGTCCGTGAGCGGCGGTTTATGGGTAAAACATTTTATTTAGTTGCGGTGGGGTCCAGGAGCGGCGGTTTAGAGGTTAATACATATAATGTAAGTGGCGGCGGGGTCCGTGAGCAGCGGTTTTGGGGTTAAACATTTTATTTAGTTGCGGTAGGCTCCGGGAGCAGCGGTATAGGGGGTAAACAGTTTAGTTTAGTGTGGGTGCTTAGTGACAGTATACCAAGAAAGCTGCGAATAAGCCGAAGAGCAGCGAGATCGAAGACTATTAGTTAACAATAGTCCGCTGCTCATCGCACCGTACTTGGTGCACAGCTTCTTGACAGCTTTCTTGATAATTTTTGCGAACGTATTCAGGTCCGCCGCAGCTATGTTAGGCGAATTTAGGCGAGCGAATTGGTGCCGTTGAATGCAAGAAAGTCGACGGCTTGATAAGTAGGGGCCCATATTTTTTTTTAAACTTTATATAGCGAATCTAAACTAACACAACATGATCATCATCCATCACTGTATAAGGTAAGTGGCGCATATCTGTGTAAGTCCCACCCACCCCAAACCCATTGTACTAGTGATGTAGCAATCAATGTGTGGAATATTGAATTGTCATGGTTCAGAACCACCACTGCAGCCTCCTCTGGGGGAATTGAGTTACAGTAAAAGCTGCAAAATAAATAATAAAACCACACTGCAGAGGCTCTTTTTCCTTACTACACATATATTTATTGGAGACGTCTCTCTCATTATATACATTGATTCTGAACACCATCATTCAATCAGATAATTACCTTGGCTGTGTTAGTTTTAAACCTTGTGCTTGTTTAGCTGCTGATATAAAATCCTCTCATCATCAAAAAGAGATGTATATCATTATACTTAAGGATTACTTTCACCTAGATTGCTTAACAGACATTTATTTTTTTAAAACCAGGGGTATTGGTAGTAATCAAGAAGACACTTCCGGTCTCTAGGGTCAGCAGCAAGCGGCCAAGATTGCAAGAAATAAAGCCCATGGCATTGCTGCAGCCTGCCCAGTGCAGAAAAACAAATAGGCAGTAATTGAAATTGATTCAGATTTTCAGCCATTGCTAAGTAATTATAGAGCCTGATGAACCATCCAACCATTATGTAAATGCTATAATGTAATCCACTGGATTATTATATCGACTACTGCCTGCCTGGTGAATTATTGTGATCTGTGATGATCATGTCATCATGTTTGCTTTGCTAATTGCTTTTACATAACATTACTGTACTCACTCACCAGTGACAGTAGACAAACACTGACCTCCACCACCAGCCTAGCAGCAGCCTAAGTAATCTTGCTACTTCTCAGCACTCCCTGACTCTGACTCTCACCAGTCACTGCAATCTTCTCTCGTCACGTGGGCTGTATGCAGCTGCAATTATATGCTGCACAGCTGCTGGGACTGACTCTCTGGGGAAGAAGACGGAAGTGATGAGTCAGGATGGAAGCGCTGAGCGGGAAATTTGGGGGCGGGCCGACAATGGCACTGGTCTGATCTGATCATCTGCGAGTGACAGAGGAAATTAACACCCACCCCCCTGATCAGCCGGCCGGGCGGTATTTCTCTCAGACTGAGACGAGTCACTCACAAACCAATTGCTTGGAAGTCAAGCCAGGAATTAATCAATTTTAATTTAGCAGCCAGTCAAAATAGCACATAAGCATTGTGCAAGCACACTGTGTCACTTATTATTTTTACTGTGTCAACATTAATTAACTGTCCCCTGCTCTGCTCAGCGGGCCAGCGGTGGCCCATTTGCACACTGTACAAAGAGGCTCAGGGGCAATTGCCCCCCCGCCCCCCGGCCCAGTCCGCCCCTGCTTTAAGTCCTCTAAATTACACGAGGAACAAAAAGGGATTGGTGGTTCCACATTGGCATCAAAACATAAAGAACAAGCTTGCAAAGGCTCTTGGGGCTCGATCCGATATAAATCGTCGCCCGCAAAAGCCGGCGACGCCAAAATCTGCGCGGGTTTGGTATCCTATATACGGCGTAACCTAGAAGTTACGCCCGTATATTTCTGCTGTCGCCCGTAGTTTTTGGGCCATAGGCAGGTATACCAAACCAGCGCAGTTTGGTATCCAATATACAGTGTAAGGACTTACGTGGCGAAAATGGAGAAATCTTACTCCATTTTTACCTCGCCACAAAAAGCAGCCGTAAGAAGCCTTACGCTGACTATTGGAGCCCCGTAACTCCCTAAACTACCTGCAAAATAAAACCTTACACCTAACGCATGCGCAATGTCTATCTACCTGTCAACTGCGATCCCCCGCCGCTATCCCTAATAAAGTATTTAACCCCTAAACCGCCGCTCTCGCACCCCAAAATTACATTAGGGTTAATATAGTTAATATAGTTACTATAGTATTTATATTAACTATGTTAACTCTATCTAACCCTAACACCCCTAACTAAATTCTTATTAAATAAATCTAATTCATATTATAAACTAAAATATTCCTATTTAAATCTAAATACTTACCTATAAAATAAACCCTAAGATAGCTACAATATAATTAATAATTACATTGTAGCTATGTTAGGGTTTATAATACCTTGGCTGTGTGAACCCCTAAAGCCGCCGCTATCTACCTTATCTATCCCCTAATGTGAACCCCTTACACCGCCGCCATCTACCTTATCTATCCCCTAATGTGAACCCCTTACACCGCCGCCATCTACCTTATCTATCCCCTAATCTGACCCCTTACACCGCCGCCACCTATATAAAAATTATTAACCCCTAATCTAATCCCCCTATACCGCCGCCAGCTATATTAATATTATTAACCCCTAATGTAATATCCCTAAAGTAATAAGCTCTATTACCAGCCCTTAAAAGGGCCTTTTGCGGGGCTTTGCCCCAAAGTAAACAGCTCTTTTGCCCTATAACCTGCCCTCCCTACACCGCCGCCACCTATATTAATAGTATTAACCCCTAATGTAAGCCCCTTACACCGCCGCCATCTATATTAAAATTATTAACCCCTAATTGAATCTACCTACCCCGCCGCCAGCTATATTATCTATATTAACCCTAAGTATATTATAGTTAATATAGTTATTACATTATATATATTAACTATATTAACCCTAATTATATTAGGGTTAATATAGTCAATATAGTTACTATAGTATTTATATTAACTATATAACCCTAACACCCCTAACTAAATTCTTATTAAATAAATCTAATTCATATTATAAACTAAAATATTCCTATTTAAATCTAAATACTTACCTATAAAATAAACCCTAAGATAGCTACAATATAATTAATAATTACATTGTAGCTATGTTAGGGTTTATATTTATTTTACAGGTAAATTGTTAATTATTTTAACTAGGTATAATAGCTATTAAATAGTTATTAACTATTTAATAGCTACCTAGTTAAAATAATTACCCAATTACCTGTAAAATAAATCCTAACCTAAGTTACAAATACACCTACACTATCAATAAATTAAATAAACTACAAATATCTATCTAAAAATACAATTAAATAAACTAAACTAAATTACAAAAACAAACAAACACTAAATTACAAAAAATAAAAAAAAGATTACAAGATTTTTAAGCTAATTACACCTATTCTAAGCCCCCTAATAAAATAATAAAGCCCCCAAAATAAAAAATTCCCTACCCTATTCTAAATGATAAAATACCCAGCTCTGTACCAGCCCTTAAAAGGGCTTTTTGCAGGGTATTTACCCCAAGTTAACAGCTCTTTTGCCTGTAAAAAAAAGACCACAACACCTCCCCCCAACATTACAACCCACCACCCACATACCCCTATTCTAAACCCACCCAAACCCCCCTTAAAAAAACCTAACACTACCCCCCTGAAGATCTCCCTACCTTGTCTTCACCCAACCGGGCCAAACTCCTCATCCGATCCGGGCGATGTCTTTATCCAAGCGGCAAAGAAGAAGTCTTCATCCCGGCGATGTCTTTATCCAAGCGGCAGCAAAGTCTTCTTCCATCCGGCGGCATCTTCCATCAAGCGGCATCTTCAATCTTCTTTCTTCGCTCCTCCAACGCGGAGCATCCATCCCGGCCGACGACTGAACGACGAATGAGGTACCTTTAAATGACGTCATCCAAGATGAATCCTATCAGCCAATCGGAATTCGACGGACGCCATTTTGGATGACGTCATTTAAAGGTACCTCATTCGTCGTTCAGTCGTCAGCCGGGATGGATGCTCCGCGTCGGAGGAGCGAAGAAAGAAGATTGAAGATGCCGCTTGATGGAAGATGCCGCCGGATGGAAGAAGACTTTGCTGCAGCTTGGATAAAGACATCGCCGGGAAAAAGACTTCTTCTTTGCCGCTTGGATAAAGACATCGCCCGGATCGGATGAGGAGTTCGGCCCGGTTGGGTGAAGACAAGGTAGGGAGATCTTCAGGGGGGGAGTGTTAGGTTTTTTTAAGGGGGGTTTGGGTGGGTTTAGAATAGGGGTATGTGGGTGGTGGGTTGTAATGTTGGGGGGGGTGTTGTGTTCTTTTTTTTTACAGGCAAAAGAGCTGTTAACTTGGGGTAAATACCCCGCAAAAAGCCCTTTTAAGGGCTGGTACAGAGCTGGGTATTTTATAATTTAGAATAGGGTAGGGAATTTTTTATTTTGGGGGGCTTTATTATTTTATTAGGGGGATTAGAATAGGTGTAATTAGCTTAAAATTGCTGTAATCTTTTTTTTTTTGTAATTTAGTGGGGGTTTTTTTTTTGTAATTTAGTTTAGTTTATTTAATTGTATTTTTAGATAGATATTTGTAGTTTATTTAATTTATTGATAGTGTAGGTGTATTTGTAACTTAGGTTAGGATTTATTTTACAGGTAATTGGGTAATTATTTTAACTAGGTAGCTATTAAATAGTTAATAACTATTTAATAGCTATTATACCTAGTTAAAATAATTAACAATTTACCTGTAAAATAAATATAAACCCTAACGTAGCTACAATGTAATTATTAATTATATTGTAGCTATCTTAGGGTTTATTTTATAGGTAAGTATTTAGATTTAAATAGGAATATTTTAGTTTATAATATGAATTAGATTTATTTAATAAGAATTTAGTTAGGGGTGTTAGGGTTAGATAGAGTTAATATAGTTAATATAAATACTATAGTAACTATATTAACTATATTAACCCTAATATAATTAGGGTTAATATAGTTAATATATATAATATAATAACTATATTAACTATAATATACTTAGGGTTAATATAGATAATATAGCTGGCGGCGGGGTAGGTTGATTAAATTAGGGGTTAATAAATTTAATATAGATGGCGGCGGTGTAAGGGGCTTACATTAGGGGTTAATACTATTAATATAGGTGGCGGCGGTGTAGGGAGGGCAGGTTATAGGGCAAAAGAGCTGTTTACTTTGGGGCAAAGCCCCGCAAAAGGCCCTTTTAAGGGCTGGTAATAGAGATAATTATTTTAGGGGGATTAGATTAGGGGTTAATATAGATACTATAGCTGGCGGCGGGGTAGGGGGATTAGATACTGGTTAATATAGTTTAATATAGCTGGCGGCGGGGTAGGAGCTCACATTAGGGGGTAGGTAACATAGATGGCGGCGGTGTTAGGGCTTACTTTAGGGGGTTATAGATTTAATATAGCTGGCGGTGGGGTCCGGGAGTGGCGGTTTAGGGGTTAATAACTTTATTAGGTGGCGGCGGGGTCCGGGAGCGGCGGTTTAGGGGTTAATACATTTTTTATTGTTAGGATAGTGAGGGGGGATAGCGGATAGAGGGTTAGACGTGTCGGGCTTAATTGGGGGAGGCGTGTTAGACATTACGGGAGATTTAGACTTTAGTCAGGTTTTGTAGGCGCCGGCAGTTTCTAAAGTGCCGTAAGTCACTGGCGACTCCAGAAATTTGTACTTACGCAGATTTCTGGACATCGCTGGTTTATCCGACTTACGGCACTTTAGCAACTGCCGGCGGAGTTTATAGGATAGCTCGAGTTGCGAGCTGAAACTACGGGCGGCAGGGGTTCTCTCGCTTGCGCCGCAAACTACGCGGTATATCGGATCGCGCCCTTGGTCCATCTTAACTTTACAATAGGTCACAAAATTTCCAAATAAAAAAAAACCCGATACTGTCTCTTTAAATGTTAAAACGTTCACTTATTTACTTTTATTAGCGTATGTATTATAAATTTGGAATAGCCCTGCAGAACACCTCTACACCTCAGCAGTACTTTGCTGAGGTGCCTACCTGTCTGGAGAAGCGACCCTGACTGTGTAGACAGGAGCATTAAAAAAAACAGGACTCTGCAGGCTAAGACACGCATCCAAATTAGTTTCCAGAGATGCGCAGCAGAATACAAACAAGCGCTGTCTTACTAAGTGCGCAGTTATGACGAACAGGAAAGGAGGCCAAAAAGAGTGCGCAATACTTTCCCCTAGAACAGCCCATCGCAGGCGTGCCAATTTCAGCCATCTCCCGGTCGCCTGTATAATTAAAAGCGTCGGGAGATGAGAACCACCAATGGCCAATGTGTCCAGCCCCAGTGCCTGCATCTTTTCTGTCTAATAAAGTGCCCATATTCCCATGAGTCTCTTTATTACCCCATTATAAGTAAAGTGCCTCTGTCTCTGAGAACATTCCCCCAGATACTAAGTCAGCACTTACCTCCTCATCTGCCCGACAGTGAAGGCAGCTCCCAGGTTTAAGAGGTCCTTTCCCTCCTATGGACCTGTGACAAAGTAAAAGACTGAGTAAGATCCCTCAGTTTTTTAGAAGTAGGGCAGCATCAATATGGGAGGCGCAGTGAGAATGATATACACCAAAATGCTTAGCACCTGTCACGTATCCTTATGTAGCTAAGTCCATACATAAACCCCACTGCTATGTGACTTCAATAAATTACACCCTTCAAGATATTCAGTTCACACACTTCAAACTTTACTTATGAGGAAAACACTCACATTCGCCTTTCGTCCGGAACTCATCTCCTTCTTAAAGACAAACCCGGTATTTACCTGTGGTCTGTCATGGAGACTCCACTATCGCGGATGCTCGGCTCGTCCTTTCTCTGCGTTCTGTGCGTCTCTGCTACCCCTTCGTGTGTGTGCTCGTTGACGTTCAGGGCGTACTTCCGTCACAGTACCTGCAGTGGGGCGTGGTGGAAATCGCTGCCGTGTGTGCTCTCCAGTGATTACTCTGTTAATACTTGAATAGCGAAAAAAGGCACCTTCACAGCTATGCGATTAAAAAAGTCGTGTGTTTATTTCTTGAACAGCAGACAAAATTTTCAAAAATTCAGCTCAGGATGGAAAGTTTGGGATATTCCCAGTGACCCACTGACGCGTTTCGGCTCGCTGGCCGTAATCGTAGTGCACACTATGATTACGGCCAGCGAGCCGAAACGCGTCAGTGGGTCACTGGGAATATCCCAAACTTTCCATCCTGAGCTGAATTTTTGAAAATTTTGTCTGCTGTTCAAGAAATAAACACATGACTTTTTTAATCGCATAGCTGTGAAGGTGCCTTTTTTCGCTATTCAAGTATTAGCAGTGAGAATGATGTCCCACAAGTTTCCATTGCTCTAAAGCCACCGATGCTCTACTGAAGAGACTGATATGGACTACGGCTACACCCTAGGACAAAGCAGCACAGTCTTATACTACTTTAAAAATAATAAACTTTTGATTAAAGAATCTTTTTTCAACACCTAATTTACCATCTCCTTGCACTTAACGTAGGCAAAGAGAATGACTGGTTTGGAAGGGAAGGGAGGTGATATTTAACAGCTTTGCTGTGGTGCTCTTTGCCGCCTCCTGCAGGGCAAGAGTGGTATTCCCAATAGTAATTAAGATGATCCGTGGACTCATCATGTCATTAAAAAGAAATGCGGGTGTGGCTTTGGTATCAACCCCTATTTAAGAGTTTTGTATGTTCATTATGTGTACTGACATGATTAAGAACTGAGGTCCGAAACGTTGTTATTCTGAGCACCTTGGTGTTTCATTAAATTTCTGCATTTTTTGGATATGGTGAGTGCTGCTGTGTTTTGGAGTGTCTCACGACACTACATATATCCAGAGGCCAAACTGACGAGGATTCTTGATAGGGTGGGGGCATCTGCGGAGTATATTAAGCCAGTGAAACCACACTGTTATGGAGGAATTCCAAAAACTCTTAAGATCGCTGCTACAGGACCTTGAGGTCAAAATGAATAATCAGTTTGAAGATATTATAAGGCTCGGCAAAGTGTGTAGAGGAGATGCTCCCTTACTGGATGAAAACCTGCCTTCACCGGATAGCATCCCTGTCCCCTCCTCTCAACGTGAAGTACAGACCCAGAGGGAGATCCTGTCTGAGGGACAAGGGAGGTTTTCCACTGTGCAAACATGGGGAACAGATGTATGTTACCGGCAACCGCAAAGATCCACAATAGCTCAACCTCACCCGACTGGGCCCTTTGCTGACACCGGGAGTGATGCGGCCGGCCTCCCTGGCTCAAGCGGAACACTGATACCCCAGATCGGCTTCCCAGGAAGCGGGATACAGCATCTAAGATTAGCCTCCTACACCTTTGTGATGAGCAGCCACTACACCCGATACTCACCCTACTAGTTTCACTACTCTCATGCCTATTGAGATGAGTTATGTCTACTTTTGAAGACATCCGATCATAATATATATCCGTATCTGAACCTCATGTCTCACATTAGGGCAACCCCTCTTTATCTGATATTCCCCAAGGCTTCCTTGATAATAACTTTTACTAAATATAACAAGATGGACTGACAAATTATCCTGCTAACCCATATTCACAGTAGCTACACAAATACCCTCTTTATATAGCCACACACACCTTAGTGAACCCATCCAGGAGGTACCTTTTTCTGTCTAAAGACCTAAGTGACAGGAAAGTTCCCAGCTATGTATAACCAGCTTCCCTTGTCTGATCTCTGTGAATTTGGGCACATATGTCATCATGTTTAGAAGGATGTCCATGTATTAGTGCTACTCTTACTCAATGTCTGGAATATTTTTCTGCTAAGGGCGGGCTTACTGCCTTTTTTCCTCACATAAACTATCTCTCAGGGGCCCTAAGAATCTGGACCTAACTCACCTGTAAGCCTATTACTCCATGCCACATAAATACCTAGCAGATACACCTTATCCCCTACTCCTTCGCTTTAAATGGCCCCACTGTGACTGAGAACTCCTATTTACCCCCCCCCACCTCACTACCATTACAGGACCTTACTCCAAACCTCAACATAATCCCAACCTCTTTGTCCCTATTTGGTACCCATCTATCCTAGCTCATCTACTCATCGCCTCAGGTACCCTCACCCGCTCCTTTTATTAATCATGAACTTCTCCCATAGGACTCCTCCAAATGTCCTTATCCCACCACTACTAGACTTGACCTCTCGTATAAGCCTCTTCACACCCGTCTCATTATATTAACTAATCCCCCAAACCACTTTACCTCCTCCCCCCCTCTTACATAGAGCTGTTCCGATCAGCCAATAGAATGCGAGCTCAATCTGATTGGCTGATTGGATCAGCCAATCGGATTGAACTTGATTCTGATTGGCTGATTCCATCAGCCAATCAGAATATTCCTACCTTAATTCCGATTGGCTGATAGAATCCTATCAGCCAATCGGAATTCGAGGGACGCCATCTTGGATGACGTCCCTTAAAGGAACCGTTGGACGTCGCCGGAAGAAGATGGGTCCGCGGTGGAGGTCTTCAGGATGGAGCCGGTCGTCATCGGATGAAGATAGAAGATGCCGCTTGGATCAAGATGGTTGCCGGTCCGGATCGCCTCTTCTTCCCGGATAGGATGAAGACTTTGGAGCCTCTTCTGGACCTCTTCAGCCACCGGATGATGGATCGCCAACCCCCGCTTGGGTTGGATGAAGATTTTGGAGCCAGGACGGATCGGTGATACCTGGTGAGGTGAAGACAAGGTAGGATGATCTTCAGGGGCTTAGTGTTAGGTTTATTTAAGGGGGGTTTGGGTTAGATTAGGGGTATGTGGGTGGTGGGTTGTAATGTTGGGGGGGGGGGGTATTGTATGTTTTTTTTTACAGGCAAAAGAGCTGAACTTCTTGGGGCATGCCCCGCAAAGGGCAATGTTCAGGGCTGGTAAGGTAAAAGAGCTTTTAACTTTAGTAATTTAGAATAGGGTAGGGCATTTTTTATTTTGGGGGGCTTTGTTATTTTATTAGGGGGCTTAGAGTAGGTGTAATTAGTTTAAAATTGTTGTAATATTTTTCTTATGTTTGTAGATATGTTTTTTATTTTTTGTAACTTAGTTCTTTTTTATTTTTTGTACTTTAGTTAGTTTATTTCATTGTAGTTATTTGTAGATATTGTATTTAATTAATGTATTGATAGTGTAGTGTTAGGTTTAATTGTAGGTAATTGTAGGTATTTTATTTAATTAATTTAATGATAGTATAGTGTTAGGTTTAATTGTAACTTAGGTTAGGATTTATTTTACAGGTAATTTTGTAATTATTTTAACTAGGTAACTATTAAATAGTTCTTAACTATTTAATAGCTATTGTACCTGGTTAAAATAATTACAAAGTTGCCTGTAAAATAAATATTAATCCTAAAATAGCTACAATGTAATTATTCGTTATATTGTAGCTATATTAGGGTTTATTTTACAGGTAAGTATTTAGCTTTAAATAGGAATAATTTATTTAATAAGAGTTAATTAATTTAGTTAGATTAAAATTATATTTAATTTAGGGGGGTGTTAGTGTTAGGGTTAGACTTAGCTTTAGGGGTTAATCCATTTATTAGAATAGCGGTGAGCTCCGGTCGGCAGATTAGGGGTTAATAATTGAAGTTAGGTGTCGGCGATGTTAGGGAGGGCAGATTAGGGGTTAATACTATTTATTATAGGGTTAGTGAGGCGGATTAGGGGTTAATAACTTTATAATAGTAGCGGTGCGGTCCGCTCGGCAGATTAGGGGTTAATAAGTGTAGGCAGGTGGAGGCGACGTTGAGGGGGGCAGATTAGGGGTTAATAAATATAATATAGGGGTCGGCGGTGTTAGGGGCAGCAGATTAGGGGTACATAGCTATAATGTAGGTGGCGGCGCTTTGCGGTCGGCAGATTAGGGGTTAATTATTGTAGGTAGCTGGCGGCGACGTTGTGGGGGGCAGATTAGGGGTTAATAAATATAATACAGGGGTCGGCGGTGTTAGGGGCAGCAGATTAGGGGTACATAAGTATAACGTAGGTGGCGGTCGGCAGATTAGGGGTTAAAAAAATTTAATCGAGTGGCGGCGATGTGGGGGGGCCTCGGTTTAGGGGTACATAGGTAGTTTATGGGTGTTAGTGTACTTTAGAGTACAGTAGTTAAGAGCTTTATGAACCGGCGTTAGCCCAAAAAGCTCTTAACTACTGACTTTTTTCCTGCGGCTGGAGTTTTGTCGTTAGATGTCTAACGCTCACTTCAGACACGACTCTAAATACCGGAGTTAGAAAGATCCCATTGAAAAGATAGGATACGCAATTGACGTAAGGGGATCTGCGGTATGGAAAAGTTGCGGCTGAAAAGTGAGCGTTAGACCCTATTTTGAGTGACTCCAAATACCGGAGTTAGCCTAAAAACAGCGTTAGGAGCCTCTAACGCTGGTTTTCACGGCTAACGCCAAACTCCAAATCTAGGCCTTTGGCTCTTATACATTGTTTTCGTTTTCCTGTTTTCTGTTTTTAACCTTTGGTATATTCCAATTTTAATGCTAGGATATGCTATATGAATGCACAAACAACATAAAGAAGAGATAGTAAACTAACAAAGTAACTAGTAATTGTAGCTCAGAGAACGTTTTTGCACTCAAGTAGCCTAATTTGACAAGTTTAACCCAGAGTTGAGCTTAATCATATGTGCTTATGAATTTTTTATATTTCTGATTAGTATGAGAGAGAGGGAGGGTGGAGCACGAGGGGAAGGGATGGGGGGTGGATATGTGTTGTTTCTAGGGGAAACAGAACAGCCTATGTTTGGTCGTTTTTCAGTGTTCTGTTTGATTGGAGGTCCACATCTGGAGCATCGCTTCGTGTGTCCCAATTTTTCGAAGTGCGTAAGTAGTGATATCTTTCTAGTTGCAAGGTCAGCTACATTTTAGTTCTCCACTCCTTAAAAGTGGAAATATTGTTTGTTTTCCAACTGGCTGGTATGAGGCTTTTAGCACAGGCCAGCATTAAAACTAGGAGAGATTTTTTCAGTTTGATTAGTTTCAGGTGTTCTAGGGATGTCGGTTTCTAAAATCTTATTCATTTCTGACCATACTGCTTTTTAGTAGTTCTCCACTAGGGGGCAGTCCCACCATATGTATATTAGGGAGCCCTCTGCTCCACATCCCCTCCAACACCTGCCTGATGTTGTGGGGTAAATCTGTTTCAGCCTGGCTGGTGAAAGATACCACCTGCTCAGTAGTTTGTAATGTGATTCTTGAGTATGAGCTGAGACTGAGACACTTCTTCCAAGTTTAAACAAGCCTCTCCATTCCTTAGATGTACAGGTAATACCTAATTCCTTGTGCCATTGGATGGTGTATATAGGGAGCAAGTCCTCTGAGGGTGTCAGGCGGATCTTATAAATGATGAAAATAAGGTGTTTAGGCATATGAGCCATGGTGCAAAGTGTCTCAAATGTGGTGGCGCGTCTGAACAAGTGTTTTTTACTTCTGTGTGTACTAAGGTAATGTTTAATTTGTGAACATGCGAACCATGATGCTGCGAGGGTAGGGTGATCGGGTTGTAATACGTTTTGAGTCTATTTGCTTCTGTTACTGTTTAGATGCAGTTTGTTGGAAAGATCGGCAGGGTCTGTGTTGGGTTGATATGTAGAGAGAGTTTGTGATTGCCATTTATTGGTGTCAAAGGGGAGTGCGGGGTAGAAATGTGGAAGCTTGTGTGCGTTAATTTGTCCCACTCTGTATGCATTTCTTCCAGAAGTGGGAAGTCTGAGATGTTAGTGGGTCTGTATTGTGCATTTGTCCATAATAGTGCGGATAGATCCCTGGAGTTAAGGATCATGTTGTCTATGTGTTTCCATGCTTTAGGTGTTTCACTGTGGCACCATTCTACTGCTCTTTGGAGCAGTATGGCTCGCCTAAGTGATTTTTTTTTATTTGATCGAGTTTGGCAGTTAAATGGTGGCATGAAATATACCAAAATGGGCCTAGATCAATACTTTGGGTTGTCTACTAAAAAAAAAAAGATATATACACATGTGAGCGGTTATTCAGGGATTCCTGACAGATAATACAATGTATATTTTGCTAATTTTGAAAAAAATGGTTTGGCAACAGCAAAGTGCTACTTGTACTTATTGCCCTATAACTTACAAAAAAAGCGAAGAATATGTAAACATTGGGGATTTCTAAACTCAGGACAAATTTAGAAACTATTTAGCATGGGTGTTTTTGGTGGTTGTAGATGTGCAACAGATTTTATAATTTTTTTTAGTAAATTATATGATATAATGATAATAATGGTATCTTTAGAAAGTCCATTTAATGGTGAGAAAAATGGTATATAATATGTGTGGGTACAGTAACTGAGTAAGAGGGAAAATTACAGCTAAACACTATCACCACAGAATTGTAAAACCAGCCCTGGTCCTTAAGGTTAAGAAAATTGAAAAAATGGTCTGGTCACTAAGGGGTTAAGCCACTTAACTAGAAGTGGAGATAAGAAAACATTTGCCTTTGTTCCATTTTTTAGTCTGTTTAGTCTTAAAGAATAGTTTTTTCTATGTGTTGGCATGAAACAAGACAATATTTTTACACTGCAATTAGAGAAATACATGGGTAACAACTGTGACATATTACTATTCCCTTCCTGTAATGTAGCTTTCTGTGATCTCACTGAATATGCAAACTAGTTGGCAGGTCTTGGAGAAAGGCATGCTGGGAGTTGTAATATTTAAAATTCAGGATCACAAAACAGTTTTTACTGTCTGTTTTTTTTTCAGATGAAAATGGCCAGTTTAGCAAGTTTAATGTTGCTCTGATATAGGGTGAAATAAAACTGTTTGGAGTCTCCCTAAGTTAAAAATGTCCTGGATTGAGGACTATAAATACCAGTTAGGTTTCTAAGGTTAATTGGCCAGGTAGCTCTCCTGCATTCTTGACTGGCTCAGCCTGATTGCTGCAGTATGTTTGACTCCCATTAGCTGCAGTGTTTAGAGTAGGGCAAATAACCCCCCACTGTAGATAAAGTGGCTGTTGGGTCAAAATGTGATGTTATTTCTAGAAACCCCTCCCTGAATGTGTGCAGAGTGGGTGAGTAGGTAACAGGGACAGTGTAGCACCTTAAGGAGTTAGTAGTATAGGGACAGATATGTTGAATGTGGCAGTCTAATGGGGTTGAAGTCCATGTCAAGATGCTTGAAAGTGGCCATTGTTTTATATATCTGCAGTGAGAGACAGGGATGCTGGGAAATGTAATATTTAACATTCAGCATAGCAATATGGAAGATGTAGTGGGAGGACCTATCATCTTGCACGCGTAACTAAATATTAAACAAATGTTGAATTCTCACGTAAAAATCGAAACAAAAAAATAAATAAATTAAACCGACACGTCAAAACACTATTCCCACATCTCAATCACTAATAAAAGTTATTAACCCCTAAACCGCAATCCCCCATCACAATCACTAATAAAAGTTATTAACCCCTAAACCGCCATCTCCCACATCGCAATCACTAATAAAAGTTATTAACCCCTAAACCGCCAACCCCCCAAAACGCAAAGTATCTAATTAAACTATTAAACCCAATCCGCAAACCCCCCACAACGCAAAGTATCTAATTAAACTATTAACCCCTAAACCGCCAACCCCCCCAATACCAAGTATTAAGCTAATAACTAAGCCCCCTAACCTAACACCCCCTAACTTAACCCCAATTAAAATACACTGAAATAAAATGACAAATATATTAATTACCTTAAAAAAAATACAAAATTACATAAATTAAAAAACCTCATATTACTAAAAATAACAAGCAGAAGGAAATCTTGGTAACTATAGTCTGATTGGAGGAGGGTAGAATGGGAATCTAGAAGAGGGGGTCAGCTTGGAGGAAAAGAAATAGGGTTAGGAATGGAGGAGCAGTCTGGCTAGAGATGAAAAACTGCATACCCAATCAGACTACACCACCCAATTCATTTCCTGGCTTAGCCCAGCATGGCTACTCTCACAGCCACAAATTTTAACTCCACTAGCCCCTCTTTTTTCCTAATGAGCCCTCTCATTCCAGGATCCACACCATCACATCTCTATCCTGCTTCCTAACTCAGTTCCCCCTGCTTCTATCCGGTCTACTCAAACACCTCTTCCTTCTGCATGCACATTCTATTCTCCCACCCCACCCCAGACTACTCCTGCCCTTAACAGACCCACTCCCACATCACTTAGCCTGACTATTGCCCCACATTTCACTTCCAAATCCACATCCTATCTTTCCTAATCACACACCACCCAGACTTCTCCCACCTTTGCCACACATACTAATCCTATCATGTTTTGCATATCACAAGACCATATTCTAGATTAATCCCATACCCACTTCAGCACACTACTTTCAGGAGAACCACTAGCACATTATTTCCAGAAGAATCACTGGAAGTCACTCTGTAAGTAGTGGCCGCAGTGTGGATTTGAACCACTGACTTAGTGCTTTTTAGCACAAGAACTTACCCCAGCAGCTACCTAGCAACTAACTGCAATCCAACATTGGAAATAATAGGTACTGTTGTTTTTATACCAGCTCACAAATCTATGGTGGCTTAGTGGGTTAAAAAGCAACCTTGTAAACGCACGGTTGAGAGTGTTAGTCCTGCTGGGGGAACAGGGCTATTGTAGTGTATTGCATTCTAGGGACATATCACACCTAGATAAATAGTCATTTTATTTCCTGAAAGCAACTCACTGCTTATATACTATTGCTTCAAATATTGGTCTAAAACTAGAAAAATAATGGATGCAGATCCGTTCTTCCTTTGACATTGCAAACCATTGTGGCTCAAGTACTTATATACTTTTACTTGCTTTAATGTTCTAAATTAGTCAAAGTAATGGGTAAAAGCCCTGCAAACTCCTGACAGGGTGTGCCATTATGGTTGAGTGGTTTCTTCTTCCAAGCAAGTGGTTGTGGGTTTGATTCCAGCTATTGGTGCTAGACCACGGCCTGTTTTATTTCCTTAAGACTACCCATTGCTTGTACGTTAAAAAAAGTCAAATAAAAAAAGGACATTTGTGCGTTGATGCAAAAAGGGTAAAAAAGCAAAACAAAAAATCCTCTGGCACTGGGTTGTGCAAATGGAATGTATTTGTTTATTAGTATTTATTAAAGCTAGAAGAATGTCTTTGGGTGGCAAAGCTAGGGTGCTCTATAATCCTTAAAGGGATAGGAAAGTCAAAATGAAACGTACATGATTCTGATAGAGCTTGTCATTTTAAGAGACTTTTAAATTCACTTCTATTTTCAAATGTTCTTTGTTCTCTTGGTACCCGTTGTTGAAATGGGAATACACACATATTCTACACTAGTGGGAGCTGCTGCTAATTGGTGCCTGCACACAATTGTCTTTTGTAATTGGCTGACTAGATGTGTTCATCTTGCTGCCAGTAGTGCAATGCGGTTCCTTCAGCAAAGGATAACAAGAGAACGAAACAAATTTTATAATGGACAGCTCGTTATCAAATGTAACCAGAAGGACATGCAATGTAAGAAATGGCAGCTGTAGCCAGGTACAAACTCACAACCGTTGGATTGTGACGCAGTTGACCTAACCACTGAGCCGCAACAACCCCACAGATTGAGGGTCTTGTCGGGCCAGTACCGATTATTTTGCTGCTTTTACTCCAGCAATGCAAGAAACGGTATATACAGTAAGTAGCAAAGAGTCCAGTTGACTAAAAGAAAAAAAGACATTTGCTAAAATACAATTCCACTACTAAACTACCAACTGTAGACAGGCAGAGCACCATGCAGAATAATAATTAAAAAAAAAAAAATGTGGCCAACTAGTTGTGAAATATTACCAGAAGAACATGCAACATAAGAACTTAGTGACTGCAGCCAGCTTTATTGAGTTGTATAAATGAACAAAATAAAATAGAATACATTTTTGAATTTTGAATAACTAGTTAAAAAGGATGTTACTAAAAGGCCCCGATGACCATGGAACCATAGCTGGATTGAAAGCCTCAACCTTCCTTTCCAAAAGCAGTAGAGATAACCACTGAGCTGCAAAAGCCCGATACGTGGAGCGCCGACAGGACCAGTAGACATTATTTTTAGACAATAATAAACAGAAATAGTATATAAGCAGTGAGTTGTTTTAAGAAAATAAAATGGAATAAAATCAACAAAGATCCAGCACCCATAGCAGGAAACAGACCCACACCCGTTTGCTTGCAAGAAAACAGACCAAACCACTCCGGCACGATGGCTAGTTGTAAAATGCTACTAAAAATCAAAGCATAACATCAGCCCTGCAGCCATAGCAGGATTCAAGCTCTCTAGTCTACCCTATGTTTACAAGGCTGCTTTCTAACCCACTAAGCCACAAAGGCGATCTGTGGGCAGGGCTAAAAATGACAGTACCCATTATTTCCATCTTTGACAAGGCTAGCCAGAACACAACGAACCATTCCTGTAATATATAGGATATGGGGATCAGATAGAATGGGAAATGAGAAATATAGGGATAAGATAGAATGGATAGAAAAGTAATCTGGTTGGGGGAAATATGTCAACCTAGAGGGAAAATACATGCAGGGTGTCTGGCTAGGGAATATATACGATGTGGGGGATGTGGGCTCTGTGAAGGAGCAGAAGTAATCTGGGTAGCTATAGTCTAGTTGGAGGAGGGTAGAATGGGAATCTAGAAGATACCACAGATGCACAAACACCAACAGTGTACACAGCCTTAAAGGGACACTAAACCCATTTTTTCTTTAATGATTCAGACAGAGCATGCAACTTTAAGCAACTTACTATTATCAATTTTTCTTCATTCTCTTGCTATCTTTATTTAAAAAGCAGGAATGTAATGCATAGGAGAAGGCCCATTTTTGGTTGAGAACCTGGGTTATGCTTGATTATTGGTGTGTAAATGTCAGCCTCCAATAAGCAAGCATTATCCATGGTGCTGAACCTAAAATGGGCTGGCTGCTAAGATTTACATTCCTGCTTTTAAAATAAAGATAGCAAAAGAATGAAGAAAAACTGATAATAGGAGTAAATTAGAAAGTTGCTTAAAATGTCATGCTCTATCTGAATCATGAAATATTTGGGTTCAGTATCCCTTTAAAGGAGAAGCCCACTCAACATGCACACAGCCTTAAAGGGACCGGGAAACTAATTAAAGGAACAGAACATTAGCGTCCCAAAAGCCAATATTATGCATTGCCTAGGAGTGTGTCTGAAAGTTAAAGGGACAGTCTACACCTATAGCAACATAACTTCAAACCATAGATCGTTTTCCAATTAGTTAACTTACCCCCACTACCATAACGAGTCTTCTACACCAACTGAGTTATTCGAATTCAAAAGTTAGATTTCTATTGTTCGAAATGGCCGTCTAACACCTCCATAAACGACATCATAGACTCTCTTATTTTCAATGATCCAATCAAACGTTGATCACAGGTTAAAAATCTGTCTCGCGCTTTCGTTTTTTCGCTCATGCGCAGCAGCATAGGAGCCAAAAAAACAGAACTCAAACATATGTTAAATTTGAACACAAATCAAATTATTCGGTGGAAAAGCTATTTAGAGTGTAAGTAAAGAGTGAAGCGACGATCAAATTTATTAATTAAATATTATTTTGCAACTGCTAAAATCCTAATTTTATTCAAGCACAATATGTTGTTGTTCTTTTGCGGAGGCTGTAGGTTCCAGATGCGCGGACGGACTTCCAGTTACACAAAACACTAAAGATTTGCATGCGTGTTAGGAGGCTCATTATATCACTTTGTGCTACATGCACGAGTATGAGCTAACTTAAGAACAGGGCAACAAGGTAGGAGGAGAAGGGATTGGGTGGAGTTTGTCAGCCATTTCTAACGTCCAAAATCAAACTTCTTATTTCTAATAACTTGCTTTGTGTAGCAGACTCGTTAGGGTAGAGGGGGTGAGTTAGAACAATCGGAACACGATCTATGGTTTGAAATCGTGTTGCTATAGGTGTAGACTGTCCCTTTAAGAAATTTTGGATCATGATCAAAGATTGGATCTCTAAAATACTAACTCCAGATGCTGATTAATTTATTAGACATAATTTTCCTAAAAGGAAATGGAAAAATGACTTATTATTGTAAAATGTATTAACTTTGGTATCCTATGTGGTCGTAATGTAATCTTCTCTACTTGGAAGTAGAAGAGACCCCCAAGTTTAAAAAAAATCACGGAACTAGTTATGAGTAAAATGATAATAGAACAATTTGATGCACGATATAATATAAAGACTGAGGTCTCTACCTTTTTTCAAAAATGGGGGGATTTTATTAGAACTCATCCTCCAGATATACAGAAACAGATAATCTTTCCATTTTCAAATACAGTTTATATACAGGAAGCTATTCTAAGAGGGGGGTTCCAGATCATTTAAGCTATAGGAGGGTAAGAGGGGATTGGGATCAGACACGTGATTTCTTTTTGTTTCGCTGTACTCTTAGCAGATGAAATCAAAATGTTAACTCCTCATACTGAGTGTAGATGTACAAATTGCAGCATTTATTGTTTGTATTTTACCCACCCCCCTTTGTGAAAGGAATCACTGTGTAAATAATGTACTCATTGTACTCTTATCAGATGAAACTAATTTTCTCATACTGAATGTAGATGTACAAATTGCAGCATATATTGTTTGTATTTTACACAGTATATCAATTAAAAATTATATTTCAAAAAAATATATATAGTATAAAAGTCTTAAAGGGACAGTTAGCAGTATGCACAAACATGCATAAAGCAGTGATAAAGCGACAAGCCTAATATTACCATGAACATTAACAGAACCTTAAAGGGATACTGAACATAACAATTTGCATTTCATGATTCAGAGAGAGCATGCAATTTTAAGCAACTTTCTAATTTACTCCTATCATTAATTTTCTTTCGTTCTCTTAGTATATTTATTTGAAAAAGCAAGGCTGTAAGGCCCATTTTTGGTTCAGCCCCCTGGATAGCTCTTGCTGATTGGTGGGCTGCATTTAGCCACCAATCAGCAAGCGCTACCCAGGTGCTGAACAAAAGATGGGCTGGCTCATAAGCTTACATTCCTGCTTTTTCCAATAAAGATACCAAGAGAATGAAGAAAATAGGAGTAAATTAGAAATCTGTTTAAAATTGCATGCTCTATCTGAATCATGAATGAGAAAAATTTGGGTTCAGTATAGCCTTTAACGCCTGCACAAAATAGTCTTAATTGGACAAATCATACTAATAACAAAGACACACAGAGGGGCCTATTTATCAAGCCGTCAACCGCAAATACGCTGGAATTCCGCAGCGTAATTGTGGAGAGCTTGTATCGCCTTATTTATCAAAGCCTACAGACTGGCAAAAGTAGAAATCTGTGACGTAACATACGATCTGCCGGTCTCAGTCCGACACAGATCGATGCTTACGTCACTATAGATGTTCCGAATGCAAATTCGGTACTATCTGACTACTTTTGCTAGTTATGAAATAACTACCAGGTACGCTCGCCACTATTCTGGCCCAGTGTACCTGGTTTTCAATTCGCCGCCCTGGAGGTGGCGGATGCCATAGGAATCAATGGGAGTCTGAAAGCAGCGAAAGCTTATGTTCGATGCTGAAAGGAAAAAAGGAATGGACTAAGCGCCTACTTGCGTACCTATAGCCTAGGAGGGGTGATCCCTAGCAATCACCAAGAAGAAAGGAATTGAAATGTAAGTGCCCAGGCGCCAAACCAAACGGAGGCAAGGTACTCTTAACAGACAAATGTGAATTACATATAAAAATCGATTTAATACATAGTTTAAAATACAATTTGGTACATAATTAAAAAATAAATCATGGATCCATGATACAATAAGCAATGAAAAATACAATAAAAATACAAAAAATAGTATTATGAATATGATATAACAATGCAATTAAAACAATGCTATCAAGCGATACTCAATGAGTGTCTTATACAAAAATGCAGAGTGACAAGAATTTCTACTAGATAGTCACTGATAGAATGTCTGACAAAAAATGGTCCTTCTTCCAGAATGGTAAAATCCTAATAATATCCAATAGGGTGAACAAACTCCTTAGGTGAAATTCAAAAAAGGATAAATGACATTAGTGGTGCTGAAACTTGGTGACAACAACTAATAGAGAAAAATGTGTCAGTCTCCTGTATGAAAAATCCAAAAATAAGTTGTGAAAAAAATGAAAAAGTGCGCTAAAAATTATATATATATATGTAGAGAGCGTGTGTCAAAAAATATATGTCAAAAAATATATATGTGTACCACAAAAATATATAAAAATATAACACAAAAAATGGGTGAAACCAAAGTCTGTGGATATCCAGATGCAGAGATAGTGTGAGTAAACAACTGTAGAGGTGATTCACATAGCCAACATAGTGATTCTGGTAATTAATCCATAGGTGAAAATTTAGGATAAAGACTTAGAATAAAGTGCTTAGAGTGGAACTTGATAGAAGAACACTAATGTCACACAGATAGTGATATCCTCCTGGGGAAATAAATAAATATAGTGTAGCATGTACAACCATAGAAATAATATATGAAATAAGGCTTACCAGTGTCTACGCGTTTCGGCCCGTGATAGGCCTTTATCAAGACTCGAGTGACGGCACAGTACCGTTTTTTTCTAAGTATTATTTACTTTGAATAAAGTGTTTTCCAAGCTTGTTTGTTTCATTACTAGCCTGTTTAACATGTCTGACACTAAGGAAAATCCTTGTTTAATGTGTTTAGAAGCCATTGTGGAACCCCCATTTTATAATGTGTCCCACTTGCACTGATATGTCTATAAATTATAAAGAGCATATTTTAGCAATAAAAAATATAGCAATAGATGATTCTCAGACAGAAGGAAATGAGTTTTTGACATCTAGCTCTCCCCAAGTGTCACAACCAGTAATGCCCGCACAAGTGATGCCAAGTACCTCTAATGCGTCAAATTAATTTACTTTACAAGACATGGCCACAGTTATGAATAAAACCCTCACAGAGGTTTTTTATAAACTGCCTGGTTTACAAGGAAAGGGTGACAGCTCTGGGTTAAGTAAAGCTGAGCAGTCTGACGCTTTAGTAGCCGTATCTGATATACCCTCACAATGTTCTGAAGTAGGGGTAAGGGATTTGTTATCTGAGGGAGAAATTTCTGATTCAGGAAAGACGCTCCCTCAGACAGATTCTGACATGACGGCCTTTAAATTTAAGCTTGAACACCTCCGCTTATTGCTCAGGGAGGTATTAGCGATTCTAGATGATTGTGACCCCATAGTGGTTCCAGAGAAATTGTGTAAAATGGACAAATACTTTGAGGTTCCTGTTTACACTGATGTTTTTCCAGTCCCTAAGAGGATTGTGAATATTGTTACTAAGGAGTGGGATAAACCAGGTATTCCATTTGCTCCCCCTCCTGTTTTTAAGAAAATGTTTCCCATATCTGACACCATGCGGGACTCGGGGGAGACTTTTCCTAAGGTGGAGGGAGCTATTTCTACTCTATCTAAGCGTACAACTATACCTATCGAAGACAGTTGTGCTTTCAAAGATCCTATGGGTAAAAAATTAGAGGGTCTCCTGAAGAAAATTTTTGTTCATCAAGGTTTTCTTCTCCAATCTATTGCGTGCATTGTTCCTGTAACTACTGCAGCTGCTTTCTGGTTCGAGGCTCTAGAAGAGGCTCTTCAGATGGAGACTCCATTAGAGGATATTATGGATAGAATTAAGGCTCTTAAGTTGGCTAATTCTTTCATTACAGATGCCGCTTTCCAACTAGCTAAGTTAGCGGCAAAGAATTCAGGTTTTGCCATTTTAGCACACAGGGCGTTATGGCTTAAATCCTGGTCTGCTGATGTATCATCAAAATCTAAACTTTTGAACATCCCTTTCAAAGGAAAGACCCTATTCGGGCCTGAACTGAAAGAGATTATTTCAGACATCACTGGAGGGAAAGGCCATGCTCTCCCTCAGGATAAAACAAATAAATTGAGGACCAAACAAATCTCAAGGGGTGGTCCCGCTTCAGCTTCCCCTGCTGCAAAGCAAGAGGGGAATTTTGCCCAATCCAAGTCAGTCTGGAGACCTAACCAGGCTTGGAACAAGGGCAAACAGGCCAAGAAGCCTGCAGCTGCCTCTAAGACAGCATGAAGGGGTAGCCCCCAATCCGGGACCGGATCTAGTAGGGGGCAGACTCTCTCTCTTCGCTCAGAATTGGGCAAGAGATGTCCACGATTCCTGGGCTTTAGAAATTGTGTCCCAGGGATATCTTCTGGACTTCAAAAACTCTCCCCCAAGGGGGAGGTTTCACACTTCTCAATTGTCTGCAAACCAGACAAAGAGAGAGGCGTTCTTACGCTGTGTAGAAGACCTACATACCATGGGAGTGACCCGCCCAGTTCCAAAAGCGGAACAAGGGCTAGGGTTTTACTCAAACCTGTTTTTGGTTCCCAAAAAAGAGGGAACTTTCAGACCAATCTTGGATCTCAAAATTCTAAAAAAGTTCCTCAGAGTACCATCATTCAAGATGGAGACTATTCGGACTATTCTACCTCTGATCCAGGAGGGTCAATATATGACTACCGTGGACCTAAAGGATGCGTATCTACACATCCCTATTCACAGAGATCATCATCAATGCCTCAGATTTGCCTTTCTGGACAGGCATTGCCAGTTTGTGGCCCTTCCCTTCGGGTTGGCCATGGCTCCCAGAATTTTCACAAAGGTGCTAGGGTCCCTTTTGGCGGTTCTAAGACCACGGGGCATAGCAGTGGCGCCTTATCTAGATGACATCTTAATTCAGGCGTCGACTTTCCAGCTAGCCAAGTCTCACACGGACATCGTGTTGTCTTTTCTGAGATCTCACGGGTGGAAGGTGAACATAAAAAAGTGTTCTCTCTTCCCTCTCACAAGAGTTTCCTTCCTAGGGACTCTGATAGACTCTGTAGAAATGAAAATATTTCTGACGGAGGTCAGAAAATCAAAACTCTTAACCACTTGCCGAGCTCTTCATTCCATTCCTCGACCATCAGTGGCTCAGTGTATAGAGGTAATCGGCCTCATGGTAGCGGCAATGGACATAGTTCCTTTTGCCCGTCTACACCTCAGACCACTGCAACTATGCATGCTCAAACAGTGGAATGGAGATTATGCAGATTTATCTCCTCAACTGCATCTGGACCAGGAGACCAGAGACTCACTTCTCTGGTGGTTGTCTCAGGACCACCTGTCTCAGGGAATGTGTTTCCGCAGGCCAGAGTGGCTCATTGTAACGACAGATGCCAGCCTGCTAGGCTGGGGTGCAGTCTGGAACTCCCTGAAAGCACAGGGCTTATGGTCTCGGGAAGAAACTCTCCTCCCGATAAACATTCTAGAACTGAGAGTGATATTCAATGCGCTTCAGGCATGGCCTCAGCTAGCTGCGGCCAAATTCATCAGATTTCAGTCGAACAACATCACGACTGTAGCTTATATCAATCATCAAGGAGGAACACAGAGTTCTCTAGCGATGATGGAGGTAACCAAAATAATTCCATGGGCGGAGGATCACTCTTGCCATCTCTCAGCAATCCATATCCCAGGGGTAGAGAACTGGGAGGCGGATTTCCTAAGTCGTCAGACTTTTCCTCCGGGGGAGTGGGAATTGGATCTGATGGCGTCCCGTCAGAATGCCAAACTTCCTCGTTACGGGTCCAGGTCCCGGGATCCCCAGGCGGTACTGATAGATGCTCTAGCAGTGCCCTTGTCCTTCAATCTGGCCTCTGTATTTCCACCGTTTCCTCTCCTCCCACGTCTGGTTGTCAGAATCAAGCAGGAGAGAGCTTCGGTGATTCTGATAGCACCTGCGTGACCACGAAGGACTTGGTATGCAGACCTAGTGGACATGTCATCGGTTCCACCGTGGACTCTGCCAATGAGGCAGGACCTTGTAATCCAAGGTCCATTCACGCATCCAAATCTAGTTTCTCTGCGTCTGACTGCTTGGAGATTGAACGCCTGATTCTATCAAAGCATGGTATCTCTGAGTCGGTCATTGATACCCTGATTCAAGCTAGAAAGCCTGTCACCAGGAAGATCTATCATAAGATTTGGCGCAAATATTTTTATTGGTGTGAATCCAAGGGTTACTCATGGAGTAAGATTAGGATTCCTAGAATATTGTCCTTTCTCCAAGAAGGTTTGGAGAAGGGATTATCAGCTAGTTCCTTAAAAGGACAGATTTCTGCATTGTCTATTCTTTTACACAAGCGTCTGGCAGATGTTCCAGACGTTCAAGCGTTTAGTCAGGCTTTAGTCAGAATCAAGCCTGTATTCAAACCTGTTGCTCCATCATGGAGCTTAAACTTAGTTCTTAAAGTTCTTCAAGGGGTTCCGTTTGAACCTATGCATTCCATAGATATTAAGCTTCTATCTTGGAAAGTTCTGTTTTTAGTAGCTATCTCTTCGGCTTGAAGAGTTTCTCAGTTATCTGCTTTACAGTGTGACTCACCTTATCTTGTTTTCCATGCAGATAAGGTGGTTTTTACGTACCAAACCTGGATTCCTTCCTAGGTTTGTTTCTAATAGGAATATCAATCAGGAAATTGTTGTTCCTTCACTGTGTCCTAATCCTTCTTCAAAGAAGGAACGTCTGTTGCACAATCTTGATGTGGTTCGTGCTTTAAAATTCTACTTGCAAGCAACCAAAGATTTCCGTCAAACATCTTCATTGTTTGTTGTTTATTCCGGTAAACGGAGAGGTCAAATGGCTACTGCTACCTATCTTTCCTTTTGGCTGAAAAGCATAATCCGTTTGGCTTATGAGACTGCTGGACAGCAGCCTCCTGAAAGAATTACTGCTCATTCTACTAGAGCAGTGGCTTCCACATGGGCTTTTAAAAATGATGCTTCTGTTGAACAGATTTGTAAGGCGAAGACTTGGTCTTCGCTTCATACTTTTTCCAAATTTTACAAATTCAATGCTTTTGCTTCTTCTGGGGCTATTTTTGGGAGAAAGGTTCTACAAGCAGTGGTGCCTTCCGTTTAAGGTACCTGTCTTGTCCCTCCCTTCATTCGTGTCCTAAAGCTTTGGTATTGCTATCCCACAAGTAAAGGATGAATCCGTGGACTCGATACATCTTACAAGAGAAAACAGAATTTATGCTTACCTGATAAATTTCTTTCTCTTGTGATGTATCGAGTCCACGGCCCGCCCTGTCTGTTTAAGACAGGTAGTATATTTTTGTTTGAAAAACTTCAGTCACCTCTGCACCCTATTGTTTCTCCTTTTTCTTCCTAGCCTTCAGTCGAATGACTGGGGGGGGCGGAGTTAAGGGAGGAGCTATATAGACAGCTCTGCTGTGGGTGCTCTTTTTGCCACTTCCTGTAGGGAAGGAGAATATCTCACAAGTAAAGGATGAATCCGTGGATTTGATACATCTCAAGAGAAAGAAATTTATCAGGTAAGCATAAATTCTGTTTTTAAACTATGTATTAAATCGATTTTTATATGTAATTCACATTTGTCTGTTAAGAGTACCTTGCCTCCGTTTGGTTTGGCGCCTGGGCACTTACATTTCAATTCCTTATGTTCGATGTTGCCAGATATCCCATTGATTTCTATGGGAGAATAAAATGTATGTTTACACCTAACACCCTAACATGTACCCCGAGTCTAAACACCCCTAATCTGCCGCCCCGACACCGCCGCAACCTAAATAAAAGTTATTAACCCCTATCCCGCCGCTCCCGGACCCCACCGCAACTAAATAAATAAACCCCTAAACCCCTGGCCTCCCTTATCACTAGCACTTACTAAACCTATTAATCCCTAAACCGCCAGCCCCCCCACATAGCCATAAACTAAATTAAACTATTAACCCCTAAACTTAACAACCCACTAACTTTATATAAAATATTAACTCATCCCTATCTTATAAAAAATTTAAACTTACCTTTAGATTTAAATTAAACTATATTAAACTACTAATTAATCTACCCTAACTTTTATACTAAAATTACATTAAACTATATTAAACTATTAATTAATCTACCCTAACTTTTATACTAAAATTACATTAAACTATATTAAATTAATAATTAATCTACCCTAACTTTTATACCAAAATTACATTAAACTATATTAAACTATTAATTCATCTACCCTAGCTTTCATACTAAAATTACATTAAACTATATTAAATTAATAATTAATCTACCCTAATTTTTATACTAAAATGACATTAAACTACAAATTAAATTAACTATATTATATATTTAAACACCTAACCCTACTCAAATAATTAAAATCTACACTAAAAAATTACTAATTTACAAAAAATAACAAACACTAAGTTACACAAAAAAAATAAACACTAAGTTACAAACAATAAATATTTAAAAATTTAAACTAATTACACCTAATCTAAGGGCCCCCAAAATAAATAAAAACCCTAACCTACAATAAACTACAAATAGCCCTTAAAAGGGCCTTTTGCGGGGCATTGCCCCAAAGAAATCAGCTCTTTTACCTGTAAATAAAAAATACAAATACCCCCCCAACAGTAAAACCCACCACCCACACAACCAACCCCCAAATAAAAACCTAATCTAAAAAAACCTAAGCTCCCCATTGCCCTAAAATGGGCATTTGGATGGGCATTGCCCTTAAAAGGGCATTTAGCTCTATTGCTGGCTAAAGCCCTAACCTAAAAATAAAACCCACCCAACACACCCTTAAAAAATCCTAACACTAACCCCAGAAGATTCACTTACAGTTTTGAAGATCCGACATCCATCCTCCAAGAAGCCGGCAGAAGTCTTCATCCAAGCGGCCGAAGTCTTCCTGCAAGCCCGCAGAAGTCTTCATCCAGAGGGCATCTTCTATCTTCATCCATCCGGCACGGAGCGGCTCCATCTTCAAGACATCTGACATGGAGCATCCTCTTCAATCGACGCTTCTTCGGAATGAAGGTTCCTTTAAATGATGTCATTCAAGATGGCGTCCCTTAGATTCCGATTGGCTGATAGAATTCTATCAGCCAATCGGAAATAAGGTTTAAAAAATCCCATTGGCTGTTGCAATCAGCCAATAGGATTGAGCTGGTATTCTATTGGCTGATTCGAACAGCCAATAGAATGCGAGCTCAATCGTATTGGCTGATTGGATCAGCCAATAGGATTGAAGTTCAATCCTTTTGGCTGATTGCAACAGCCAATGGGGTTTTTTCAACCTTAATTCTGATTGGCTGATAGAATTCTATCAGCCAATCGGAATCTAAGGGATGCCATCTTGGATGACGTCATTTAAAGGAACCTTCATTCCGAAGAAGCCGTCGATTGAAGACGGTGCTCCGCGTCGGATGTCTTGAAGATGGAGTCGCTCCGCGCCGGATGGATGAAGACAGAAGATGCCGTCTGGGTGAAGACTTCTACGGGTTTGGAGGAAGACTTCGGCTGCTTGGATGAAGACTTCTGCAGGCTTCTTGGAGGATGGATGTCGGATTGCAAAACTGTAAGTGAATCTTCTGGGGTTAGTGTTAGGATTTTTTAAGGGTTTATTGGGTAGGTTTTAGTTTTAGATTAGGTTTTGGGCTGCAATAGAGCTAAATGCCATTTTAACGGCAATGCCCATCCAAATGCCCATTTCAGGGCAATGGGGAGCTTAGGTTTTCTAAATTTGGTTTTTATTTGGGAGGTTGGTTGTGTGGGTGGTGGCTTTCACTGTTGGGGGGGGGTGTTTGTATTTTTTATTTACAGGTAAAAGAGCTGATTTCTTTGGGGCAATGTCCCGCAAAAGGTCCTTTTAAGGTATATTTGTAGTTTATTGTAGGTTAGGGGTTTTTTTTTATTTTGGGGAGGGCTTTTTTATTTTCATAGGGCCCTTAGATTAGGTGTAATTAGTTTAAATTTTTGATCATTTATTTTTTATTTTTTGTAACTTAGTGTTTATTTTTTTGTGTAACTTAGTGTTTGTTATTTTTTGTTACTTACGGCTAGATTACGAGTTGTGCGTTAAGGTAAAAAAGCAGCGTTAAGAGGTCCTAACGCTGATTTTTACGCCCGCTGCTATTACGAGTCTTGCAGGTATAGGGGCACCGCACACTTCTTTGGCCTTACCGCAAAACGACTTACGTAAACTTCGTAAAGTCTTTTTTCTATGGGACTTCCATAACACTGATATTACGAGTCTGTCCTGGGAGGCCAAAAAGTGAGCGGTACACCCTCTACCTCCAAGATCCCTAACGCATTTAAAAGTCAGTAGTTAAGAGTTTTATGGTACAACGCCGTAACATAAAACTCATAACTAAAGTGCTAAAAAGTACACTAACACCCATAAACTACCTATTAACCACTAAACCAAGGCCCTCCCGCATCGCAAACACTAAAATAAATGTTTTAACCCCTAATCTGCCACTCTGGACATCGCCGCAACTATAATAAACATATTAACCCCTAAACCGCAGCACTCCCGCCTCGCAAACATTAATTAAATATTATTAACCCCTAATCTACCGTCCCTAACATCACCGCCACCTACATACATTTATTAACCCCTAATCTGCCTCCCCCAATGTCGCTGCCACTATATTAAATTTATTAACACCTAAACCTTAGTATAACCCTAACACCCCCTAACTTAAATATAATTACAATAAATCTAAATAAAAATGAATATTATTACCTAAATTATTCCTATTTAAAACTAAATAGTTACCTATAAAATAAACCCTAAGCTAACTACAATATAACTAATAGTTACATTGTATCTAGCTTAGGGTTTATTTTTATTTTACAGGCAAGTTTGTATTTATTTTAACTAGGTAGAATAGTTATTAAATAGTTATTAACTATTTAATAACTACCTAGCTAAAATAAATACAAAAGTACCTGTAAAATAAAACCTAACCTAAGTTACAATAACACCTAACCTAACCCTACAATTAAATAAATTAAAGGAACTAAACACAAATTTTTCTTTCATAAGTCAGATAGAGCATGCAATTGTAAGAAACTTTCTAATTTACTCCTATTATCAAATTTTCTTCGTTTTCTTGCTATCTTTATTTGAAAAATAAGGCATCTTAGCTAAAGAGCCAGTCAATTTTTTGTTCAGCACTCTGGACAGCATGTGTTTGTTGGTGCTGTCCAATCAGTAAGGACAACCCAGGTTGTTCACCAAAAATGGGCCGTCATTTAAACTTACCTTCTTGCTTTTCAAATAAAGATACCAAGAGAATGAAGAAAATTTGATAATAGGCGTAAATTAGAAAGTTGCTTAAAATTGCCTGCTCTATCTGAATTACAAAAGAAAAAAATTGGGTTCAGTGTCCCTTTAACTAAATTAAAAACAATTAAATAAATTAAATTAGCTAAAGTACAACCCCCCCCCCACACACTAAATTACAGAAAATAATAAACAAATTGCAAGATATTTAAACTAATTACACCTAATCTAATAGCCCTATCAAAATAAAAAAAGCCCCCCCCCAAAATAAAAAAAAAACCTAGCCTAAACTAAAGTATCAATAGCCCTTAAAAGGGCCTTTTGCGGGGCATTGCCCTAAAGAAATCAGCTCTTTTACCTGTAAAAAAAATTACAAACAACCCCCAACAGTAAAACCCACCACCCACACAATTAACCCCTCAAATAAAATACTATCTAAAAAACCCTAAGCTCCCCATTGCCCTGAAAAGGGCATTTGGATGGGCATTGCCCTTAAAAGGGAAGTTAGCTATTTTGTGGCCCAAACCCTAATCTAAAAAATAAAACCCACCCAATACACCTATATATATATACCTTAAAAAAACCTAACACTAACCCCCTGAAGATTGACTTACTGTTCTGAAGACCGGACATCCATCCTCAAGGAAGTGGCAGAAGTCTTCATCCAACCGGGCCGAAGTCCTCAACGAAGCCGGGAGAAGTGTTCATCATAGCCAAGTGAAGTGGTCCTCCAGACGGGCAGAAGTCTTCATCCAGACGGCATCTTCTATCTTCATCCATCCAACGCGGAGCGGGTCCATCTTCAAGACATCGGACGCGGAGCATCCTCTTCAAATAAAGTCTTCTTACTGAATGTGTCAGGGTTTTTCCCTGTTGTGTTTGCCATGTGCTGCTGGCAGCCATTTTGCTCACCTCTCTTCCTGACTTGGTGCATTGTGGGGGATGCTGCTCAATTCCTGCACTTCCTTTTATGGCCAGACTGTTGTGCATCATCCATGTGAGACAGGATGCAGTCTCAGAATTGTGATGTCATCATTTATTATTTAAAGGGCCTCTGTTCAGTATGCTTTGCCTTTGCGTTGTCTGAGACCTGTTTGTGAGAGTTCCTGTGTATTACCTGGCTGCCTGACGTCCTTCCTGGTTCCTGATCCCTGGCTTGTTCCTGACTCTGCTGTTCTCCTTGTTCCTGATTCCGGCTCGTCTTACTGTTCGCTTTGGCTCCTGACTCGGTTTGTCTATCTACCAGCTCTGGTTTTGACTCCTCGCTTGTTATTTTACTTGTGGACATTTTATATTTTTTTGCTATTAATAAAGGTGTGATTATTTTTGCACTTCTCATCTCAGTCTGATTCCTGCCACCTTAACCTTATGCAAAGGCCATGAATCCTGATGCTGCTAATTATCCACCTTTACCTGCCATCATTTCCAGGATGGATGTACAGGATCACCGCTTGGATCAATTTGCACTAGCCCTGCAAACCCTGCTGACTCGCACTGCACATTTGGACCAAAGTGTCCGCATGTTATGGCTGCTCCTGTTTCCGCTGCTGCACCTTTGCCTACCAGGAGCATGTCCGGTTCTGCACCTCTACCTCAGCGATATGGAGGCGATCCTATTCAGTACAGAGGGTTTTTGAACCAGGTGGGCATTTACTTTGAGATGTTACCTCAGGTGTTTCCCTCTGACAGAGCTAAGGTGGGATTTCTCATCTCGTTACTCTCTGACACAGCTCTTGCCTGGGCTAATCCCTTGTGGGAGACTAATAAACCTGTGATTTCAAATTACCCTGAATTTGTGGCCTCCTATTGAAGGGTATTTGATGTTCCGGCTCGCTCCTACTCTGCTGCTAAACAACTCATGTCCATTCAGCAAGGTACAAGATCTGTTGCTCAGTATGCTATTTAGTTCCGTACGCTTTCCACAGAGGTAGGTTGGAACAATGAAGCCCTTATTGGCGCCTTCTTTCATGGGCTCTCTGATGCGATTAAAGATTAAGTTGCTGCCAGAGATTTACCAGAGGATCTCGAGGCATTGGTATCTTTTTTTATCCTAATTGACATCAGACTCAGAGAGAGGCCCTCTTTCAAGGAGCGCTTGCGTAAGCCTCCTGTTCTGTTGTCTCCTACGTGTTCGTTCCCACCCATGCCTCCCTCTCCTCCCATGCCTCCTGGTCCCGAGTCAACAGGTACTGCTGAGCCGATGCAGTTGGGATTCACGCGTCTCTATTGTGGGTTACAGGGCCACCTTTTGAAGTCTTGTCCTACACGGCTGGGAAACGTTCACACCTAAGGTCCTGTCGGGGGCAGACCTTGGGTGGTTTATCCTTGTCCCCGGAACCACTTAAGGAGAAACCTTTGGTCACGGTTGTCCTTTCCTGGGTGGACTCCTCCATAGTCACTCAGGCTCTTGTTGACTCCGGTGCTGCTGGCTATTTCATTGACAGTGCTTTTGTATCAAAGCACTCCATTCCTGTTTTGCCTCGGTCCATTCCGCTTTCTATTGAGGCCATTTATGGCAGGCCCCTTCAGCCCACACTCGTTACTCTTGAAACTGCTCCTTTGTCCATGGCTGTTGGGGCTCTCCATTTTGAAACCCTCCAGTTCCAGGTGATAAACTCTCTGCATTTTCCAGTTCTGGGTTATCCCTGGCTCCAAAAGCACAATCCCAGTCTCGACTGGCGCAGGTCCGAAATTTTGTTGTGGTCCCAGCAATGTATTTCCACTTGTCTTCGGAAACCAGTTAAAGTCTTGTGCACTTCTTCGGTATCTCAATTGCCAGAGGAGTACCGAGAGTTCCGAGATGTGTTTGACAAGGTGCGTGCCGGTACGTTGCCTCCTCACCAGTCTTACGATTGTGCCATAGACCTGCAACCCGGAGCCATTCCTCCTCAGGGCCGGGTGTACCCTCTGTATGTTGCAGAGAAATGTGCTATGGAGGAGTATGTTGCTGATGCTCTGTCGTGGGGGATCATCCGCAAATCCTGCTCTCCTGCAGGGGCTGGCTTCTTCTTTGTAAAGAAGAAGGGTGGCGAGTTAAGACCATGTATCGATTATAGGGGTCTTAATCGTCTTACCATTAAGAATGCTTACCCTATTCCGCTCATTACGGAACTCTTTGACCGCCTCAAGGGAGCTACGGTCTTTACTAAACTTGATTTGAGAGGAGCGTACAATCTCGTTAGGATTGAGGAGGGTCACGAATGGAAAACAGCATTTAACACCAGGAGCGGGCATTATGAGTATCTTGTAATGCCCTTTGGTCTATGTAATGCTCCTGCTGTTTTTCAGGAATATATTAATGATGTCCTACGAGATATGTTGCAACAGTGTGTTGTGGTGTACTTAGACAACATCCTCATACACTCACCCACACTTGAGGCTCATCGCTCTGATGTTACACGGGTTCTTCAGAGACTACGTGAGAACGGCCTGTTTTGTAAACTTGAGAAATGTGAGTTCCATCATACTCAAGTAACCTTCTCCATGGATCCTGACAAGTTATCTGCAGTTCTGCAGTGGCCTCGCCCAGTTAGTCTTCGGTCTATTCAACGTTTTTTGGGGTTCGCCAATTACTATAGAAAGTTTATTAAAAACTTTTCTTCGTTGGTCAAACCTATCACAGACATGACCCGTAAAGAGAATGATCCACTCCATTGGTCACCTACTGCCATTGAGGCCTTTGATAGTCTTAAGACTGCCTTTGCTGCCGCTCCAGTTCTGGCTCATCCTAACCCTGTCCTGCCTTTTGTTTTTGAGGTTGATGCATCTGAGACTGGAGTAGGTGCCCTCTTGTCTCAACGTCCTACGCCTGATGGTTCCTTGCATCCGTGTGGTTTCTTCTCAAAGAAATTGTCTCCAGTGGAGTGCAATTATGAAATTGGCGACAGGGAATTACTGGCCATAATTTTGGCACTCAAGGAATGGAGGCATCTTCTCAAGGGTACTAGTGTGCCAGTGCTCATTCTTACTGACCACAAGAATTTAACTTATCTATCTGTAGCAAAACGTTTGTCGCCCCGAAAGGCCAGATGGGCGCTATTTTTGTCTCGATTTAATTATGTGGTCTCCTACCTGCTGGTAGTAAGAATGTTAGGACTGATGCCCTCTCTCGACAATTTTTGCCTCTGTCCAAGGAGGAGTCTGTACCTACTCCTGTTACCTCCTGACCATATTTTGGCTACCATACGTACTAATTTGACTTCTCCCTTGGGGGAGGAGATTCTGGCTGCACAAACCAATGCACCGCCTGAGAAACCTAGTGGTAAGTGTTTTGTTCCTGAGAATCTTCGAACTAAACTTTTGCACACTTACCACTATCCTAAAGCCACAGGTCACCCAGGCAAGAACCAAATGATTTGGCCTGTCACTCGACAATTCTGGTGGCCAGGTCTTCGTTCTGATGTTGCTGCGTATGTTGCCTCCTACTCAGTTTGTGCACAGAATAAGACTCCTCGACGTCTTCCTGTGGGTCTTCTTCAAACTATTGCTAATGGTGAGCGTCCTTGGGCACATCTTTCCATGGACTTCATTGTCGAGCTCCCTGTTTCCAATGGCAATACTGTTATCCTTATGGTGGTTGACCGTTTTTTCTAAAATGTCACATTGCATTCCCTTGATGAAGCTGCCTACCGCTCTGGAGCTTGCTTCAATTTTTGCCCGGGAGGTCTTCCGTTTACATGGGTTACCCAAGGAGATAGTGTTGGACCAGGGTAGCCAGTTTGTCTCCAGATTTTGGCATTCCTTTTGTGCTCAAATGGGGATCCAGCTTTCCTTCTCCTCAGCATATCACCCTCAATCCAATGGGGCTGCGGAACGGTCTAATCAAGCTCTGGAACAGTTCCTCCGTTGCTATGTCTCAGATCACCACAATAATTGGTCTGAACTGTTACCTTGGGCAGAGTTTGCTCATAATAGTGCTATTAATGCTTCCTCCAAGTTATCCCCGTTCATGGCGAATTATGGGTTTCAACCATCCTTGTTGCCCGATTCATTCATGTCTCAGGGTATTCCGGCTTTGGAGGAGCATCTCCGCCAACTCCGTTCCACGTGGGTGCAGATTCAGGATTGCCTTCATCGTTCAATGCAGCGCCAAAAGTTCCAGGCTGATCGTAGGCGTCTGCCCGCACCTTCCTACCAGGTTGGTGAGAGAGTTTGGCTGTCCTCCTGCAACTTGAACCTTCGTGTGCCTTCCAATAAATTGGCTCATCGTTATGTTGCTCCTTTTTGAATACTCCGACGGGTTAATCCTAAGGCCTACGCTCTTGACCTTCATCCTGCTATGTGCATCTTCAATGTTTTTCATGTCTCCCTCTTGAAACCATTGGTTTGTAATCGGTTTACCACTGTGTTGCCTCGTCCCCGTCCTATCTTTGCTGACAACCATGAGGAGTATGAGGTCAGCAGCATTATTGACTCTTGTATGTCCAGGGGGCCTGAACAGTATTTGGTTCACTGGAGGGTCTATGGTCCGGAGGAGCGTTCTTGGGTTCCCTCCTCTGATGTTCATGCTCCCGCCCTCCTCCGTGCCTTCCATGCCCATTTCCCCAATAAGCCTTTTGTCCTCCCGCGGGGGAAGGGTCGTTGAGGGGAGGGTACTGTCAGGGTTTTTCCCTGTTGTGTTTGCCATGTGCTGCTGGCAGCCATTTTACTAACCTCTCTTCCTGACTTGGTGCATTGTGGGGTATGCTGCTCAATTCCTGCACTTCTTTTTATGGCCAGACTGTTGTGCATCATCCATGTGAGACAGGATGCAGTCTCAGAATTGTGATGTCATCATTTATTATTTAAAGGGCCTCTGTTCAGTATGCTTTGCCTTTGCGTTGTCTGAGACCTGTTTGTGAGAGTTCCTGTGTATTACTTGGCTGCCTGACGTCCTTCCTGGTTCCTGATCCCTGGCTTGTTCCTGACTCTGCTGTTCTCCTTGTTCCTGATTCCGGCTCGTCTGACTATTCGATTTGGCTCCTGACTCGGCTCGTCTGACTACCAGCTCTGGTTTTGACTCCTGGCTTGTTATTTGACTTCTGGACATTTTATAATTTTTTGCTATTAATAAAGGTGTGATTATTTTTGCACTTCTCGTCTCAGTCTGATTCCTGGCACCCTGACAGAATGACGGTTCCTTTAAGTGATGTCATCCAAGATGGTGTCCCTTAGATTCCGATTGGCTGATAGATACAATCAGCCAATTAAATAGATTTTTTCTACCTTAATTCCGATTGGCTGATAGAATTCTATCAGCCAATCGGAATCTAAGAGACACCATCTTGGATGACATCACTTAAAGGAACCGTCATTCAGTAAGAAGACTTCGTTTGAAGAGGATGCTCCGCATCGATGTCTTGAAGATAGAGCAGCGTTGGATGGATGAAGATAGAAGATGCCGTCTTGATGAAGACTTCTGCCCGTCTGGAGGACCACTTCGCCCTGCTTGGATGAAGACTTCTCCCGGCTTCGTTGAGGACTTCGGCCCGGTTGGATGAAGACTTTTGCTGCTTCCTTGAGGATGGATGTCCGGTCTTCAGAAAAGTAAGTCGATATTCAGGGGGTTAGTGTTAGGTTTTTTTAAGGGTGTATTGGGTGGGTTTTATTTTTTAGATTAGGGTTTGGGCTGCAAAAGAGCTAACTGCCCTTTTAAGGGCAATGCCCCTCCAAATGCCCTTTTCAGGGCAATGGGGAGCTTAGGTTTTTTTAGATAGTATTTTATTTGGGGGGTTGGTTGTATGGGTGGTGGGTTTTACTGTTGGGGGGGTTGTTTGTATTTTTTTTTACAGGTAAAAGAGCTGATTTCTTTGGGGCAATGCCCCACAAAAGGCCCTTTTAAGGGCTATTGATCGTTTAGTTTAGGCTATTTCCCCAGAATGACTGGGGAATAGGGGAAGTAGGGGGAGGCATTTAAGCCTTTGGCTGGGGTGTCTTTGCCTCCTCCTGGTGGCCAGGTTCTAATTTCCCACAAGTAATGAATGATGCCATGGACTCTCCTCCCCACGATGGAAATTAAATTATCAGGTAAGCATAATTTATGTTTTTTACATTTCTGCTGTGTTTATGTTTAGCTGTAATTTTCCTCTTAATCATTTACTGCAGTGATTTGCAACCTTTTTTTTGCCGTGGCACACTTTTTTACATTAAAAAATCCTGTGGCACACCACCATCCCAAAATTTTACAAAATCACACATTGTAGCCTAATACAGGATATATATATACAGTATATATATATATATATATATATATATATATATATATATATATACACTGTGCTGTCATGCCATGCCTCCTACAAACTATACATGACATATTGACATTAATTCACAAACAATCATAATGATTGTCTGTGAATGAATGTCAATGTCATAGTTGTAAATGATGCCTGATGAGCCTGTCACATACCTCCCAATATTTCAAAATTTGAAAGAGGGACACCCCCACGCTGTTGTCAGTCTGCCGCGGCACACCTGAGGATCTCTCATGGCACACTAGTGTGCCACGGCACACTGGTTGAAAAACACTGATTTACTGTACCCACACACATTATATACCGTTTTCTCTGCATTTAATTAATACCATTATTTTCATCATATCATATAATTTACTATGAAAAAATGGAAAAAAACACACCTTTTCTAACTTTGACCCTCATCTGTTACACATCTACAACCATCAAAAAACACCCATGCTAAATAGTTTCTTTATTTTGTCCTGAGTTTAGAAATACCCAATGCTTACATGTTGTTGTTTGCTTTTTTTTTGCAAGTTATAGGGCAATAAATAGAAGTAGCACTTGGCTATTTCCAAAGAATTTTTTTTCTTCAAAATCACCAATAGTTATATTGTAACACATCTGGGATTAGTTATTAGCTTTATACTTGGCATTGTGGGGAGTTGGCGGTTTAGGGGTTAATAGTTTAATTAGATACTTTGCGTTGTGGGGGGTTGGTGGATTGGGGTTAATAGGTTAATTAGGTGTTTATGTTGTGGGTGGTTGGAGGTTTAGGTGTTAATATTTTAATGAGGTGTTTGCGATGTGGGGGATGACGGTTTAGGGGTTAATAACTTATATTAGTGATTGCGATGTGGGAGATGGGGGTTTAGGGGTTAATAACTTTTATTAGTGATTGTGATGGGGGATTGCGGTTTAGGGGTTAATAACTTTTATTAGTGATTGCGATGTGGGAATGGTGTTTTGACTTGTCGGTTTAATTTTTTTTTTTGGTTTAGATTTTTACGTGAGAATTCAACATTTGTTTAATTTTTAGTTACGCATGCAAGATGATATACTGGTGTAAGTTACTCCCTCCAGCTGTGGAAATGTTTTTCTGCAGTGTAGCGGCTCCACCCTCCATTAGAGATTATCACATCAATCTCGGCGGTTAATTTACCATCTATACTGCATACATAACTTATGTTAACTTTCGGGCAGATGCGAATATGGGTGTAATCTGAGCCAATAACATCCCAGGATGATATAACTTATGGGTGATAATACCATCTAGATAATCATCGCCATTACGGGGACACCTGGGCATATGTAAATATTAGCGTAATTTCAGCCAACTACTTCTTAAGGCGAACAAACAGATGGTTAGGATTACCATCCACTCAGTAATCGCAATTTATAAGATATAATCTCCTAAAGTGATAACATTTGGGTACAAATATAGACCCTATTTAACAAGAGGCAACATCCAATAGTCTATATACAATAGTTACGCTCTCATCCAGCATATTCTGGATGTAATAACTATAGAGAGATTACACTGCTGTTAAACCAGTATAACATTAGTGGACACTAGCCCTAGCCACTAACATAAAACGTCGTATATCTCCATACCAGTAATATACACTGATACACTCCAGTGCTAATAACGCACATCCACTACACAATTACAAGGACATAAGGGATAGCATGATCAACATGTGATCAGTTAAATCTGGCATCAATATCCTGATTAATAAAACCCACAGTATATACCTATCTCTACAATAATTATATGTAGAGATTCCTAACTACAATCTACCTGAGACAGAGGTATAACTTCCATAGGAGACAACTATTGTAAGATGCTGATATGACCCATGTGATACACTGGTACAGTACATTATAGGCATTTACCTTAATATTTGTGTTCACTAGACGCAGCATTGATTAGACATAGCTTACTTTGAGGATTTTAATTTCCCGTGTGTTGTGTGTATTTTGTCTACAGTTTTTAATCAATTCTAATAAATGTCAAATTTTAATTATTTTCTCACACTAAGTACCACTCCCAAGTCTGGGCGTAGAGTGCTGTAGGTGCATACTGTCTCGTGGTTAGTGCCTATATTTCCACAATTTTAGTACTAATTCCAAGGTGTTTATGTACACTGAAACTGAGGCTGCAAGGATTATCACTCTTGCTTGTAGCTCTAGAGATTTTCTAAAGACCTCACCTACTGAATTTACAGGCAAACACTTTGAAAAACTATCACGCAAAAAAGTTTCCTTCGAACTCCATTCTACAACATTGGCAGTATATCATCGTGTAAGACGTATCCCCCGGGTCCTAAGAATGAATGTAAGACCCACACTAATGCTTAATAATAAAGAATATTGTGAAAAGCGTATGTGTGTTTGAGCGTATTTTAAACAAATGCTCGTTTGATTTAATAGTCCTAACAGTAGAGTACCTGCAAAGGGAGATTACTTTACAAAAGACTGAGCTGTTAATGTTAGAGGCGGAACTTAAAGAATACCTGTCTACAACAGAACTGGAAAAGATCCTGGAATCTACATCTAAAGCCATTGGTGAGATGTGAGGCATCATTGAAGCACCTAAGCGCACTAAGTTTTTGCGCGATAAGGAAGATTATTCCTTGGGATCTGTATACAGGTGGAAAACGGATCAAACCGGAAGTGACGTTCATGGCATTTCCGGTTTACGCAGACGGAGATATCCTAGACACCGTACAGACAGCGGTACATCCAGCATGAATAATGGATCAGGATCATCGACGGGGGACTCAGGAGCAGAAGGCAGACAAGACGTGGAGGTCGAAATTGAAATAGATGTTTTCTGTTATCAATGCATATCACAAACCAGATGTATCCACTATTTCTAAGGGGAGTTAAAGTAACAGGTTAAGTTTAAAGGTATTAGGACTTAAGACCCGTAGTAAGTTTATGCCACAAAATTACGATCATAGCATAGATACATTTACAGAACTTGTTATGAAAGACATAAATACGTTAAAGACTAAATATGACGATGGTAATAACACAGTAAGACATGGTCATTTGAACCTTGGCAAAGAGGAACTAAACGCTATTAAATCTTTGCAAGACAATAAACAAATTATCTTGAAACCTGCTGACAAGGGCGTAGCCACTGTCCTATTGGACAAAGAATATTATATTACTGAAATTAAGTTGGAGTTATTGGATAACAATGTTTATTGCCTTTTATCTAATAATCCCATTTTTGACATCCAAAGAGAAATTAAACATAAGGTTTTGGGTGCAGTAAAAAACTGTATAATTGATAAAAAAAAGAAATGTCCTTTTTGATATGTGATCATGCTAAAACTCTAGTCATATACACGTTGCCCAAGGTGCATAAAAATCTCCAAGCTCCTCCTGGCCGTCCGATTGTGTCCAGCATAGGCTCTGTCTGTTTCAAAATTTCAATATACTTAGATAAGATCTTAAGACCGTTCATCACTCTCTCTACCTCTTTCATAAAGGACACTAGTGATTTTCTGTGTAAATTGGAAATCCTTCCTGTAACTACTGATAAAAAGATACTCTTTACACTCGATGTGTCGAGTTTGTACACCTCTATTACCCATTCAGCAGGCATTGGTGCAGTTAAGAGAGTACTGTACCAGTTTAGTGACATGAATGCTTGCCAAATTGAATTTATTCTGGATCTTCTAGAGATCATTTTGAGATGCAACTATTTTCTTTTCCAAGATGAGTATTACTTACAATTGCAGGCTACGGTGATGGGATCCAATGTCGTCCCAACATACACCAATATATTCATGAACATCTTTAATTAGAGGTTTGTTTTTTAACATTCTCTCTTCATCCTATGTGGCGCCACCTGGTGGCGCTACATAGATTATATATTTGGTTGGGCCACATTGGGTCCCTCATCGACTTTGTTGATCAGTTGAATGGGGCTACTGCTCACATCAAATTTAGCCTTACTTATAGCGAGGAAATAATTGAGTTTTTAGATACTGTGGTTTATAAGTGTGGTAATACGTTACAGACTGATCTTTTTGTAAAACCGACAAACAAGAATAATCTTCTTCATTTTAATAGTTTCCATCCTGAATCCCTTAAAAAGTTGTTGCCTTGTAGTCAAATGTTAAGAGTTAAAAGAATAGTTAGAAAAATCTTGTGTTAATATCAGACTGGAAGAAATGGTGAATAAATATATGAATAGAGGTTATCCTAGAGATTTAGTGGACAAAGAAATTTCTGATGTATCATCTTTGAAATGTAAAAATATGTTGGATTTGTCACAACCTAAGGATAAGAAAAAAATTAAAGATGATCGCCTGGTCTTTGTTACTGGGTACAATGATTTAAGCCATGAGATTCTCAAATGCCTCAAAAACATTGGCACATTTTAGGTAAATATAATCCCCTTGTTAAAGAATTCCAAACCCCCTTTATGCCAGCTTTTAAAAGAAGCAACAATCTTAAAGACAGATTGGTAAAAGCCAACATTGGTCCCTTAAAGGGCAAGATTCAAACACACGTAGGTGACAAAAATAATGGCTGCTATCCTTGCTTAGGGTGTTCCAGCTGTAACAGCAAAGGCACATATTTTTTTCATCCTAGAACAGGAAAAAAGTTTTTTATTACGAGTTTCTATACCTGTGTTACAACGTATACCATCTATATGCTCAAATGTCCATGTGGGCGGAGTTATATTGGAGAGACCACTCGGATGGTCCGTGATAGGATGATGGAACATAGGTCAGATATTCGCAATAAAAAAATTAAAAACCCTGTAGCTGAACATTTTGTTAACGCTGGCCACAATATTAATCAATTAACATTCCAAATCATCAATCACATTGGCTGCCTGAGGCGTGGGGGTGATAGGGAGTTATATCATAAACAAAAAGAGATGTTTTGGATAGATAGATTGGAGACCTTGAGTCCTATGGGTCTTAATAGAGATTTTGACCTGTCTTTATTTTTATAATATTAGGTTCAATATAGTAAGCAAGTTTAATCAATTGAGGAATAGAAGAAAAGAGGAGGAGGCAGCCACCACCGAGCTTTCCACTTGGTTTTGAAAAGGACTTATTTTTGCCTTGACTTTGTAATTATATTTAGATTTATCTCATTTAGAGAGGATTTTAATTTTTAATTTTTAGTTATTTGTATTGTATACACAATTACTAATTTGTATTTTTATATTTTCATTATTATCTGTATTACCACTAGCGCCCCCTTATTTTGCTGTTAGGCTATATATACACAAGTTTAATCAATTATTGTGTGAAAACTAAAAATTGTATGTTAAACGCCTAGATACAATTTTGATATGGAGCCTTTTTATTTTGAATATTTCTTGGAGTGGATAGTATTCTATAAATAATAATATTATTATTATATTGTTGATATCCTGTATGCATAGTTAGATGTAGGAACTAGACATTTATTTGTAAGGATACTAGCATTCAGCCTCATTATAGTATTGCACAGGTGTGTTGTAAAAACGAAAATTTTTGCTTACCTGATAAATTTATTTCTTTTTTTACACAATGAGTCCACGGATCATCTTAATTACTATTGGGAATACCACTCCTGCCCTGCAGGAGGCGGCAAAGAGCACCACAGCAAAGCTGTTAAATATCACCTTTCTTCCCTCCCAACCCAGTCATTCGACCAAAAGTAAAGGAGAGAAAGGAAGTAACAAGGTGCAGAGGTGTCTGAAGTTTATAACCTACAACCTGTCTATCAAGACCAGGGCGGGCCGTGGACTAATTGTGTCAACAAAGAAATACATTTATCAGGTAAGCATACATTTTCTTTTCTTTTTAATGACACAATGAGTCCACGGATCATCTTAATTACTATTGGGAATCAATACCCAAGCTAGAGTACACAGATGATACGGGAGGGACAAGACAGGTAACCTAAATGGAAGGCACCACTGCTTGAAGAACTTTTCTCCGAAAAGCAGCCTCAGCCGAGGCAAAAGTGTCAAATTTGTAGAATTTTGAAAAAAGTGTGAAGAGAATACCAAGTTGCAGCCTTGCTTCATTTTTCAAAGACCATGAGGAATCAACAGCCCTCATGGAATGAGCAGTAACTCTCTCTGGAGGCTGCTGTACAGCAGTTTAATATACAAAACATATGATACTCTTCAGCCAAAAGGAAAGAGAAGTAGCCCTAGCTTTCTGACCCTTACGTTTTCCCGAGAAAACCACAAATAAGGCAGAAGACTGACGGAATTCCTTAGTCGCCTGCAGGTAAAACTTTAAGGCACAAATCACGTCCAAATTGTGCAAAAGCCTTTCCTTCTGAGAGATAGGATTAAAACACAATGAAGGAACAATAATCTCCTGATTAATGTTCCGATCAGAAACAACTTTAGGAAGAAATCCTAATTTAGTACGTAAAACTACCTTATCTGAATGAAAAATAAGGTAAGGAGACTCGTACTGCAAAGCCCAGAGCTCTGACACTCTGTGAGCAGAAGAAATAGCAACAAGGAATAAAACTTTCCAAGACAACAACTTAATATCTAAGGAATGCATAGGCTCAAACTGAGCCCCTTGAAGAACTTTGAGAACTAAATTAAGAATCCACGGAGGAGTAACTGGCTTGAACACAGGCCTGATCCTGACCAAGGCCTGACAAAAAGACTGTACGTCTGGAACATCTGCCAGACGCTTGTGTAGCAAGATCGATAGGGCAGAGATCTGACCGATTGTCGATAATACTTTCTCCAAACCCTCTTGGAGAAAGGACAAAATTCTAGGAATCCTAACTCTACTCCATGAGTAGCCCTTAGATTTGCACCAATATAGATATTTACGCTATATCTTATGGTAAATCCTTCTAGTTACAGACTTACGAGCCTGAATCATGGTCTCTATGACCGAGTCTGAAAAGCCCAGCTTGGATAAGATTAAGCGTTCAATCTCCAAGCAGTCAACTTCAGAGAAACTAGATTTGGGTGAAGGAAGGGTCCTTGAATTAGAAGGTCCTTCCTCAACGGTAGTCTCCATGGTGGCAGAGACGACATGTCCACCAGATCTGCATACCAAATCCTGTGAGGCCAAGCCGGTGCAATGAGGATCACTGAGGCTCTCTCCTGCTTGACTCGAGCAATGACCCGAGGAAGAAGAGCAAACGGAGGAAATATGTATGCTAGATTGAAGGTCCAAGGGACCGCCAGGGCATCTATCAGTTCCGCCTGGGGGTCCCTGGACCTCGACACGTACCTCGGGAGCTTGGCATTCTGTTGAGATGCCATGAGATCTAATTCCGGCTAACCCCACTTGAGAATCAAGCTGGAGAACACTTCCGGATAGAGTTCCCACTCCCCTGGATGAAATGTCTGCCTGCTCAGGAAGTCATCCTCCCAGTTGTCCACCCCTGGGATGTGGATCACCGAGAGACAGCAAGAATGGGCCTCCGCCCACTGAATTATTTTGGTTACCTCTGTTATCGCTAAAGAACTTCTCATTCCTCTCTGATGATTGATTTAAGCCACTGAAGTTATGTTGTCCGACTGGAACCTGATAAACTGGACAGAGGCTAACTGGGGCCAGGCCAGAATCGCATTGAAGATCTCTCTCAGCTCCAGAATGTTTATGTGGAGAACAGACTTTGACTGAGTCCAAGTTCCCTGAGCCTTTAGGATGCCCCACACTGCTCCCCATCCTAGAAGGCTGGTATCTGTTGTCACAATCACCCAGGATGGTCTGCGAAAGCAGGTCCCCTGAGAAAGATGATCCCGAGACAACCACCATAGAAGAGAATCCCTTGTCTCCTGCTCCAGTAGTATTTGTGGAGACAAATCCGCATAATCTCCGTTCCACTGCCTGAGCATGTCTAACTGTAGAGGTCTGAGGTGGAACCGAGCAAACGGGATGATGTCCATTGCTGCCCCCATCAGCCCGAGGAGTGGACTGAAGAGCTAGAAAAGTATCGAAAATCTTTGATTTCCTGATTTCTGTCAGAAAAGTATTCATAGATATGGAATCTATTACTGTTCCTAAGAAAGATACCCCTGTGTTTGGGAGTAAGGAGCTCTTTCCTAGATTTATCTTCCAATCGTGAGATCGCAGGAAGGACAACAAAGTTTCCGAGTGTGATCTTGCTTGTTGAAGGGATGGCGCCTAGACCAGGATGTCGTCAAGATATTGCGCCACTGCAATGCCCCGTAAGCGAATCAACACCAATAGCAAACCCAGAACCTTTGAAAAAATCCTGGGAGCTGTGGCAAGACCGAAGGGAAGAGCCACGAATTGGAAGTGTTTGTCCTGAAAAGCAAACCTCAGAAACTTGTGATGATCCTTGGGAATGGAAACATGCAGGTACGCGTCTTTTAAATCCACAGTTGTCATAAATTGACCCTTTTGGACCAAAGGGAGAATAAAACAAATAGTTTCCATCTTGAAGGACTGTACTCTGAGGAATTTGTTTAGACTCTTGAGATCTAAAATCAGTCTGAAGGATCCCTCTTTTTTGGGAACCACAAACAGATTGGAATAAAAACCTAGACCCAGTCCCTGGTTTGGAACAAGAACTATCACTACCATGTCAAAGAGGTCACTTACACAGCGTAAGAACGCCTCTCTTTTTGTCTGGTCTACAGATAATCTTGAAAGCAGAAACCTGCCTCTGGGAGGAACATTTTTGAACTCTATCTTGTATCCCTGGACACTATGTCTACTGCACAGGGATCCGGAACGTCTCGAGCCCAAGCCTGAGCGAAGAAGGAAAGTCTGCCCCCTACAAGATCTGGTCCTGGATCGGGGGCATGCCCTTCATTCTGTTTTAGATTCAATAGCAGGCTTCTTGGATTGTTTTCCCTTATTCCAAGATTGATTGGGTCTCCATGCAGGCTTAGACTGTTCCTGCTTGGAGGAGGAAGAGGATGAATTTCCCTTGAAATTTCTAAAGGAACGAAAATTACTTTGACGTCCCTTTTGTTTGTTTCTCTTATCCTGCGGGAGAAGATGACCCTTGCCTCCCGTAATATCAGAAATGATCTCCGTCAAGCCCGGTTTAAACAAGGTCTTCCCCTTGTAATGGATCGCTAAAAGCTTAGACTTAGAGGACACTTCTGCAGACCAAGGTTTTAACCATAAGGCCCTGCGAGCTAGAACAGAGAAACCTGAAATCTTTGCTCCCAGCTTGATAACTTGCAGGGAAGCATCTGTAATAAAAGAATTAGATAATTTAAGAACTTTTATCCTGTCCTGGATCTCGTCCAGGGGAGTTTCGGTCCTAATAGCATCAGATAACGCATCAAGCCAATATGCTGCCTCACTGGTGACAGTAGCAATGCACACAGCTGGTTGCCACTGCAAACCCTGGTGTACATGCATCTTTTTGAGCAACCCCCCTAGTTTCTTATCCATTGAATCTTTAAACGCACAACTATCCTCTATAGCAGTGTTTTTCAACCAGTGTGCTGTGGCACACTAGTGTGCCGTGAGCGATCCTCAGGTGTGCCATGGCAGACTGACAACAATGTGACATATTTTTTAAATTTTGCTTGTTTTTTATTCTGGGCCATTTTTTTATTTTGAGTGAGATGATGACTGATGGGGGGAGGGGACTTTTCCCAGTGCGGGGGTGTCCATATTTCAAATCAGGCGTCATTTACAACCATGACATATTGACATTCATTCACAGACAATAATTATGATTGTTTGTGAATGAATGTCAATATGTCATGTATAGTTTGTAGGAGGCAAGGCATGACAGCACAGTACAGTGTGTGTGTATGTATGTATGTATGTGTATATATATATATATATATATATATACTGTATTAAGCTACAATGTGTTATTTTGTAACATTTTTGGATGGTGGTGTGCCGCAGAATTTTTTAATGTAAAAAAAGTGTGCCACAGCAAAAAAAAGGTTGAAAATCACTGCACTATAGGAATAGTAGTTCTTTTAGCTAGAGTTGAAACTGCTCCTTCCACCTTAGGAACTGTCTGCCAAGCCTCCTTGACAGTGTGGGCTATGGGAAACATCTTCTTAAATATAGGAGATGGAGAAAAAGGGATACCCAGTCTCTCCCACTCCTTAGTAATAATCTCAGAAGCTCGGTCTGGAACTGGAAAAAAACATCTATTGAGGTAGGAACCTCAAAATATTTGTTAAGCTTACTGAATTTTTTATTGTTAAGAACGACCGTAGAGTCGCTGTCATCCAAAGTAGCTAAAACCTCCTTAAGTAGTAGACGGAGGTGCTCTAGCTTAAACCTGAAAGAAACTACCTCAGTATCAGTGAGAGGAATTACACTGTCCGAATCTGAGATTTCACCCTCAGATGCTACCGCGGTATCCTACTCTTAGGGTTCTGGGAGGGAGCATCCGCAATAGCAAGAACTCCGTCAGAAACCTCTCTGGTTTTCCTCTTACGCTTTCCTTGCAACATTGGAAAAGCAGACAACGCATCTGAAACTGCAGAAGGGGCTGACTGGCAACTTTTGGCCCAGGGGGCAAGTACAACCCAGAGGCCCATGGTGCAGCAACTCGACCCCCTGCCCGCCTCCTTCCCGCACCCGCCCACCTATTCCCGTCCCCATGTAATTTAAAACAAATATGGCGTAACCTCTTGTACATACTCATTAGGAACTAGTACATCAGAAAGTACATTAAAATAATGTGAATAATTGAAAGTTAAATTCCATGCTCTATCATGAAAAAAAGCATTCACACAAACACACACACATTATATATATATATACACACACACACATACAAATTTGCACACACACACACACTATATATATATATATATATATATATATATACACACACACAAATATGCACATATACACTATATATATATATATATATATATATATATATATATATATGTATATATACACATACAAATATGCACACACACACACAATATATATATATATATATATATATATATATATATACATACACACAATTGAACCACCTACTGAAAATCTAGATCTCCAAATTAGTCCCATATGTATTGTACCTTCACTATAACAGCTTTATGCAAAATGCATAAAGAAGTGATGTTCTTATACACAAGTAATTTCACAAGATAAAGTTAAACCTTATGATCAAGACAAGAGGCCACACGAAGACAATATAAATATCAATATATTATAAATGAACAAAATGTTCACACACTAAAGGATCCATGATCATCCATCCCAATCCCCCCCCAAAAAAATATTCTTATTGCCTAATGCCTATTCATTATTTCAAACTCTTTACTTGTCGAATATTGTTTATATACTAATCTCACTCAAATTAGCCAAATTGCTTGTTAGTAATTTTAAACTTAATTTATACAATCCTTATATTAAATCAAACTTTGGAATCACTATTCTCTGACTTGACTGTAATATCAGAATAATTGCCTGTATAATTGAAGTCTTCAGTCAGATTTAACAACCAAGATACTAAGGGTAAATATAAGGCTACTAATTATAATCCCTTAAAGGGACATGAAACCCAATTTTTGTCTTTCATGATTCAGATAGAAAATACAATTTTAAACAATTCTAATTTACTTCTATCATCTCAATTTGTTTCATTCTCTTGGTATCATTTGTTGAAGGAGCAGTAATGCACTAATGGTTTCTAAGTGAACACATTGGTGAGCCAATCACAATCAATATAAATATGCAGCCACCAATCAACAGCTAGAACCTAGGTTCTCTGCTGCTTCTGAGCTTGCATAGATAAAACTTTTAGCAAAGGATAACAAGAGAAGGAAACAAATTTTAATGATAGAAGTAAATTGGAAAGTTGTTTAAAATGGAATTCTCTATCTGAGTCATGAATGAAAATTTTTGGGTTTCATGTCCCTTTAACTCAACAAGTTACACAGGCAGCTGAGCTTTCCCTGACTGAAAGTAATTTTTTTTTTAGTTGACACCATGGCCTCTATTTATCAAGCTGTCAACCGCAAATACGCTGGAATTCCGCAGCGTATTTGTGGCGAGCCTGATTTGCTGTAGTTATCAAACCCTACAGACCGGCAAAAGTAGAATATAGTGACGTAACATATGAGCCGTCGGACTCAGTCCAACACAGATCTATGGTTACGTCACTACAGATACACCTAACACACTAACATGTACCCCGAGTTTAAACACCCTTAATCTGCCCCCCTACACCTCCGCAACTAAATAATGTGTTTAACCCCTAAACCGCCGCACACAGAGCCCGCCGCAACTAAATAAAATGTTTAACACCTAAACCGCCGCTCCCGGACCCCACCGCCACCTACATTAAATTTATTAACCCCTAATCTGACCCCCTTACACCGCTGCCATCTACATTGAATTTATTAACCCCTAATCTCCCGCCCCCAACGTCACCGCCACTATATTAAATGTATTAACCCCTAAACCTAAGTCTAACCCTAACACCCCCTAACTTAAAGATAATTTAAATTAATCTAAATAAATATTCCTATCATTAAATAAATTATTCCTATTTAAAACTAAATACTTACCTATAAAATAAACCCTAAGCTAGCTACAATATAACTAATAGTTACATTGTATCTAGCTTAGGGTTTATTTTTATTTTACAGGCAAGTTTGTATTTATTTTAACTAGGTAGAATAGTTATTAAATAGTTATTAACTATTTGATAACTACCTAGTTAAAATAAAGACAAAAGTACCTGTAAAATAAATCCTAACCTAAGTTACAATTACACCTAACACTACACTATCATTAAATTAATTCCCTAAATTAAAATAAAATTAACTAAAGAACAAAAAAAACCAAACCCTAAATTACAGAAAATAATAAAATAATTACAAGAATTTTAAACTAATTACACCTAATCTAATCCCCCTAATAAAATAAAAAAGCCCCCCAAAATAATAAAAAGCTGTACCTTATACTAAATTACAAATAGTCCTTAAAAAGGCCTTGCTCTTTTACCTGTAAAAAAAAATACTATACCCCCCAACATTACAACCCACCACCCACACACCCAACCCTACTCTAAAACCACCCAATCCCCCCTTAATAAAACCTAACACTACCCCCTTGAAGATCACCCTACCTTGAGACGTCTTCACCCAACCGGGCAGAAGTGGTGCTCCAGACGGTCCGAAGTCTTCATCCATTCCGGGCAGAAGAGGTTCTCCAGACGGGCAGAAGTCTTCATCCAGGCGGGATCTTCTATCTTCATCCATCTGGCGAGGAGCGGCTCCGATGCGGACCATCCATCCAGACCGACGACAACCCGACGAATGAATATTCCTTTAAATGACATCATCCAAGATGACGTCCCTTGAATTCCGATTGGCTGATAGAATTCTATCAGCCAATCGGAATTAAGGTAGGAAAAATCCTATTGGCTGATGCAATCAGCCAATAGGATTGAGCTTGCTTTCTATTGGTTGTTCCAATCAGACAATAGAATGCGAGCTCAATCCTATTGGCTGATTGGATCAGCCAATAGGATTGAACTTCAAGGGATGCCATATTGGATGACGTCATTTAAAGGAATATTCATTCGTCGGGTAGTTGTCGGTCTGGATGGATGCTCCGCATCGGATGTCTTCAAGATGGACCCGCTCCGCTCCGGATGGATGAAGATAGAAGATGCCACCTGGATGAAGACTTCTGCCCGTCGGGAGGTCCTCTTCTGCCTGGATAGGATGAAGACTTCTGCCCCTCTGGAGGACCACTTGTGCCCGGCTGGGAGAAGACGTCTCATGGTAGGGTTATCTTTAAGGGGTTAGTGTTAGGTTTTATTAAGGGGGGATTGGGTGGGATTTAGAGTAGGGTTGGGTGTGTGGGTGGTGGGTTTTAATGTTGGGGGGGTATTGTATTTTTTTTACAGGTAATAGAGCTGATTACTTTGGGGCAATGCCCAGCAAAAGGTCCTTTTAAGGGCTATTTGTAATTTAGTGTAGGGTAGGGATTTTTTATTTATTTTGGGGGGCTTTTTTATTTTATTAGGGGGATTAGATTAGGTGTAATTAGTTTAAAAAACTTGTAATTATTTTATTATTTTCTGTAATTTAGTGGGGGGTTTTTGTACTTTAGTTAATTTTAATTGTAATTAATTTATTTTAATTTAGGTAATTTGTTTAATTATAGTGTAGTGTTAGGTATAATTGTAACTTAGGTTAGGATTTATTTTACAGGTACTTTTGTATTTATTTTAGCTAGGTAGTTATTAAATAGTTAATAACTATGTAATAACTATTCTACCTAGTTAAAATAAATACAAAGTTGCCAGTAAAATAAAAATAAACCCTAAGCTAGATACAATGTAACTATTAGTTATATTGTATCTATCTTGGGGTTTATTTTATAGGTAAGTATTTAGTTTTAAATAGGAATAATTTATTTAATGATAGGAATATTTATTTAGATTTATTTAAATTATATTTAAGTTAAGGGGTGTTAGGGTTAGGGTTAGACTTAGGTTTAGGGGTTAATAAATTTAATATAGTGGTGGCGACGTTGGGGGCGGGAGATTAGGGGTTAATACATTTAATGTAGGTGGCGGTGGGGTCCGGTAGTGGCGGTTTAGGGGTTAAACATTTTATTTAGTTGCGGCGGGGTCCGGGAGCGGTGGTTTAGGGGTTAATACATATAATGTAGGTGGCGGCGGGGTCCGTGAGCGGCGGTTTAGGGGTTAAACATTTTATTTAGTTGCGGCAGGGTCCAGGAGCGGCGGTTTAGAGGTTAATACATATAATGTAAGTGGCGGCGGGGTCCGTGAGCAGCGGTTTAGGGGTTAAACATTTTATTTAGTTGCGGTAGGCTCCGGGAGCAGCGGTATAGGGGGTAAACAGTTTAGTTTAGTGTGGGTGCTTAGTGACAGTATACCAAGAAAGCTGCGAATAAGCCGAAGAGCAGCGAGATCGATGACTATTAGTTAACAATAGTCCGCTGCTCATCGCACCGTACTTGGTGCACAGCTTCTTGACAGCTTTCTTGATAATTTTTGCGAACGTATTCAGGTCCGCCGCAGCTATGTTAGGCGAATTTAGGCGAGCGTATTGGTGCCGTTGAATGCAAGAAAGTCGACGGCTTGATAAGTAGGGGCCCATATTTTTTTTTAAACTTTATATAGCGAATCTAAACTAACACAACATGATCATCATCCATCACTGTATAAGGTAAGTGGCGCATATCTGTTGTAAGTCCCACCCACCCCAAACCCATTGTACTAGTGATGTAGCAATCAATGTGTGGAATATTGAATTGTCAGGGTTCAGAACCACCACTGCAGCCTCCTCTGGGGCAATTGAATTACAGTAAAAGCTGCAAAATAAATAATAAAACCACACTGCAGAGGCTCTTTTTCCTTACTACACATATATTTATTGGAAACATCTCTCTCATTATATACAGTGATTCTGAACACCATCATTCAATCAGATAATTACCTTGGCTGTGTTAGTTTTAAACCTTGTGCTTGTTTAGCTGCTGATATAAAATCCTCTCATCATCAAAAAGACATGTATATCATTATACTTAAGGATTACTTTCACCTAGATTGCTTAACAGACATTTATTTTTTTAAAACCAGGGGTATTGGTAGTAATCAAGAAGACACTTCAGATCTCTAGGGTCAGCAGCAAGCGGCCAAGATTGCAAGATATAAAGCCCATGGCATGGCTGCAGCCTGCCCAGTGCAGAAAAACAAATAGGCAGTAATTGAAATTGATTCAGATTTTCAGCCATTGCTAAGTAATTATAGAGCCTGATGAACCATCCAACCATTATGTAAATGCTATAATGTAATCCACTGGATTATTATATCGACTACTGCCTGCCTGGTGAATTATTGTGATCTGTGATGATCATGTCATCATGTTTGCTTTGCTAATTGCTTTTACATAACATTACTGTACTCACTCACCAGTGACAGTAGACAAACACCGACCTCCACCCCCAGCCTAGCTGCAGCCTAAGTAATCTTGCTGCTTCTCAGCACTCCCTGACTCTGACTCTCACGAGTCACTGCAATCTTCTCTCGTCACGTGGGCTGTATGCAGCTGCAATTATATGATGCGCAGCTGCTGGACTGACTCTCTGGGGAAGAAGACGGAAGTGATGAGTCAGGATGGAAGCGCTGAGCGGGAAATTTGGGGGCGGGCCGACAATGGCACTGGTCTGATCTGATCATCTGCGAGTGACAGAGGAAATTAACACCCCCCCCCCGATCAGCCGGCCAGGTGGTATTTCTATCAGACTGAGACGAGTCACTCACAAACCAATTGCTTGGAAGTCAAGCCAGGAATTAATCAATTTTAATTTAGCAGCCAGTCATAATAGCACATAAGCATTGTGCAAGCACACTGTGTCACTTATTATTTTTACTGTGTCAACATTAATTAACTGTCCCCTGCTCTGCTCAGCGGGCCAGCGGTGGCCCATTTCCACACTGTACAAAGAGGCTCAGGGGCAATTGCCCCCCCGCCCCCCGGCCCAGTCCGCCCCTGCTTTAAGTCCTCTAAATTACACGAGGAACAAAAAGGGATTGGTGGTTCCACATTGGCATCAAAACATAAAGAACAAGTGACAGCTTGCAAAGACTCTTGGTCCATCTTAACTTTACAATAGGTCACAAAATTTCCAAATAAAGAAAACCCAGATACCGTCTCTTTAAATGTTAAAACTTTCACTTCTTTACTTTTATTAGCGTATGTACTATAAATTTGGAATAGCCCTGCAGAACACCTCTACACCTCAGCAGTACTTTGCTGAGGTGCCTACCTGTCTGGAGAAGCGACCCTCACTGTGTAGACAGGAGCGTTAAAAAAACAGGACTCTGCAGGCTAAGACACGCATCCAAATTAGTTCCCAGAGATGCGCAGCAGAATACAAACAAGCGCAGTCTTACTAAGTGCGCAGATATGACGAACAGGAAAGGAGGCCAAAAAGACTGCACAATACTTTCCCCTAGAACCACCCATCGCAGGTGTGCCAAATTCAGCCATCTCCCGGTCGCCTGTATAATTAAAAGCGTCGGGAGATGAGAACCACCAATGGCCAATGTGTCCAACCCAGTGCCTGCACCTTTACTGTCTAATAAAGTGCCCATATTCCCATGAGTCTCTTTATTACTCCATTATAAGTAAAGTGCCTCTGTCTCTGAGAACATTCCACCAGATACTAAGTCAGCACTTACCTCCTCATCTGCCCGACAGTGAAGCCAGCTCCCAGGTTTAAGAGGTCCTCTCCCTCCTATGGACCTGTGACAAAGAAAAAGACTGAGTAAGATCCCTCAGTTTTTTAGAAGTAGGGCAGCATCAATATGGGAGGCGCAGTGAGTATTATGTCCCACAAGTTCCCATCGCTCTAAAGCCACCACTGCTCTACTGAAGAGACTGATATGGACTACGGCTACACCCTAGGACAAAGCAGCACAATCTTATACTACTTTAAAAATAATAAACTCTTGATTAAAGAATCTTTTTTCAACACCTAATTTACCATCTCCTTGCACTTAACGTAGGCAAAGAGAATGACTGGGTTGGAAGGGAAGGGAGGTGATATTTAACAGCTTTGCTGTGGTGCTCTTTGCCGCCTCCTGCAGGGCAAGAGTGGTATTCCCAATAGTAATTAAGATGATCCGTGGACTCATTGTGTCATTAAAAAGAAATGGGGGTGTGGCTTTGGTACCAACCCCTATTTAAGAGTTTTGTATGTTCATTATGTGTACTGACATGATTAACGACTGAGGTCCGAAACGTTGTTATTCTGTGCACCTTGGTGTTTCATTAAATTTCTGCATTTTTTGGATATGGTGAGTGCTGCTGCCTTTTGGACTCACGACACTACATGTATCCAGAGGCCAAACTGACGAGGATTCTTGATAGGGTGGGGGCATCTGCGGAGTATATTAAGCCAGTGAAACCACACTGTTATGGAGGAATTCCAAAAACTCTTAAGATCTCTCCTACAGGACCTTGAGGTCAAATCAGTTTGAAGATCTTATAAGGCTCGGCAAAGTGTGTAGAGGAGATGCTCCCTTACTGGATGAAAACCTGCCTTCACCGGATAGCATCCCTGTCCCCTCCTCTCAATGTGAAGTACAGACCCAGAGGGAGATCCTGTCTGAGGGACAAGGGGGTTTTTCCACTGTGCAAACATAGGGAACAGATGTATGTTACCGGCAACCGCAAAGATCCACAATAGCTCAACCTCACCCGACTGGGCTCTTTGCTGGCACCGGGAGTGATGTGGCCGGCCTCCCTGGCTCAAGCGGAACACTGATACCCCAGATCGGCTTACCAGGAAGCGGGATACAGCATCTAAGATTAGCCTCCTACACCTTCGTGATGAGCAGCCACTACACCCGATACTCACCCTACTAGTTTCACTACTCTCATGCCTATTGAGATAAGTTATGTCTACTTTTGAAGACATCCTATCATAATATATATCCCTATCTGAACCTCATGTCTCACATTAGGGCAACCCCTCTTTATCTGATATTCCCCAAGGCTTCCTTGATAATAACCTTTACTAAATATAACAAGATGGACTGACAAAACCCTTATTATCCTGCTAACCCATATTCACAGTAGCTACACAAATTTAAAACTCTTAAATAGGGGTTGTTACCAAAGCCACACCCCCATTTCTTTTTAATGACACAATGAGTCCACGGATCATCTTAATTACTATTGGGAATACCACTCTTGCCCTGCAGGAGGCGGCAAAGAGCACCACAGCAAAGCTGTTAAATATCACCTCCCTTCCCTTCCAACCCAGTCATTCTCTTTGCCTACGTTAAGTGCAAGGAGATGGTAAATTAGGTGTTGAAAAAAGATTCTTTAATCAAGAGTTTATTATTTTTAAAGTAGTATAAGATTGTGCTGCTTTGTCCTAGGGTGTAGCCGTAGTCCATATCAGTCTCTTCAGTAGAGCAGTGGTGGCTTTAGAGCGATGGGAACTTGTGGGACATAATTCTCACTGCGCCTCCCATATTGATGCTGCCCTACTTCTAAAAAACTGAGGGATCTTACTCAGTCTTTTTCTTTGTCACAGGTCCATAGGAGGGAGAGGACCTCTTAAACCTGGGAGCTGGCTTCACTGTCGGGAAGATGAGGAGGTAAATGCTGACTTAGTATCTGGTGGAATGTTCTCAGAGACAGAGGCACTTTACTTATAATGGGGTAATAAAGAGACTCATGGGAATATGGGCACTTTATTAGACAGTAAAGGTGCAGGCACTGGGGCTGGACACATTGGTCATTGGTGGTTCTCATCTTTCCAACTGGCTGGTATGAGGCTTTTAGCACAGGCCAGCATTAAAACTAGGAGAGATTTTTTCAGTTTGATTAGTTTCAGGTGTTCTAGGGATGTCGGTTTCTAAAATCTTATTCATTTCTGACCATACTACTTTTTAGTAGTTCTCCACAAGGGGGCAGTCCCACCATATGTGTATTAGGGAGTCCTCTGCTCCACATCCCCTCCAACACCTGCCTGATGTTGTGGGGTAAATCTGTTTCAGCCTGGCTGGTGTAAGAGACCACCTGCTCAGTCGTTTGTAATGTAATTCTTGAGTATGAGCTGAGACTGAGACACTTCTTCATAGTTTAAACAAGCCTCTCCATTCCTTAGATGTACAGGTAATACCTAATTCCTTGTGCCATTGGATGGTGTATGTAGGGAGCAAGTCCTCTGAGGGTGTCAGGCAGATCTTATAAATGATGAAAATAAGGTGTTTAGGCATATGAGCCATGGTGCAAAGTGTCTCAAATGCGGTGGCACGTCCGAACAAGTGTTTTTTACTTCTGTGTATACTAAGGTAATGTTTCATTTGTGAACATGCGAACCATGATGCTGCAAGGGTAGGGTGATCGGGTTGTAATTCTTGTGGCGTTTTGAGTCTCTCTGCTTCTGTTACTGTATAGATGCAGTTTGTTGGAAAGATCGGCAGGGTCTGTGTTGGGTTGATATGTAGAGGGAGTTTGTGATTGCCATATATTGGTGTCAAAGGGGAGTGCGGGGTAGAAATGTGGAAGCTTCTGTGCGTTACTTTGTCCCACTCTGTAAGCATTTCTTCCAGAAGTGGGAAGTCTGAGATGTTAGTGGGTCTGTATTGTGCATTTGTCCATAATAGTGCGGCTAGATCCCTGGAGTTAAGGATCATGTTGTCTATGTGTTTCCATGCTTTAGGTGTTTCACTGTGGCACCATTCTTCTGCTCTTTGGAGCAGTGTGGCTCGCCTAAGTGATTTTTTTTTTATTTGATCGAGTTTGGCAGTTAAATGGTGGCATGAAATATACCAAAATGGGCCTAGATCAATACTTTCGGTTGTCTACTAAAAAAAAAAAAAGATAAATACACATGTGAGCGGTTATTCAGGGATTCCTAACAGATAATACAATGTATATTTTGCTATTTTTTAAAAAAATGGTTTGGCAACAGCAAAGTGCTACTTGTACTTATTGCCCTATAACTTATAACAAAAAAAGCGAAGAATATGTGAACATTGGGGATTTCTAAACTCAGGACAAATTTAGAAACTATTTAGCATGGGTGTTTTTGGTGGTTGTAGATGTGCAACAGATTTTATAATTTTTTATAGTAAATTATGATATAATGATAATAATGGTATCTTTAGAAAGTCCATTTAATGGTGAGAAAAATGGTATATAATATGTGTGGGTACAGTAAATGAGTAAGAGGGAAAATTACAGCTCAACAGAAACACCGCAGAAATGTAAAACCAGCCCTGGTCCTTAATGTTAAGAAAATTGAAAAAATGGTCTGGTCACTAAGGGGTTAAGCCACTTAACTAGAAGTAAGTGGAGATAGAAAACATTTGCCTTTTTCCTTTTTTTTAGTCTGTTTAGTCTTAAAGAATAGTTTTTTCTATGTGTTGGCATGAAACAAGACAATATTTTTACACTGCAATTGGAGATACATGGATAACAACTGTGACATATTACTATTCCCTTCCTGTAATGTAGCTTTCTGTGATCTCACTGAATATGCAAATTAGTTGACAGGTCTTGGAGAAAGGCATGCTGGGAGTTGTAATATTTAAAATTCAGGATCACAAAACAGTTTTTACTGTCTGTTTTTTTCAGATGAAAATTGCCAGTTTAGCAAGTTTAATGTTGCTCTTATATAGGGGTGAAATAAAACTCTTTGGAGTCTCCCTAAGTTAAAAATGTCCTGGATTGAGGACTATAAATACCAGTTAGGTTTCTAAGGTTAATTGGCCAGGTAGCTCTCCTGCATTCTTGACTGGCTCAGCCTGTTTGCTGCAGTATGTTTGATTCCCATTAGCTGCAGTGTTTAGAGTAGGGCAAATAACCCCCCACTGTAGATAAAGTGGCTGTTGGGTCAAAATGTAATGTTATTTCTAGAAACCCCTCCCTAAATGTGTGCAGAGTGGGTGAGTAGGTAACAGGGACAGTGTAGCACCTTAAGGACAGATATGTTGAATGTGGCAGTCTAATGGGGTTGAAGTCCATGTCAAGATGCTTGAAAGTGGCCATTGTTTTGTATATATCTGCAGTGAGAGACAGGGATGCTGGGAAATGTAATATTTAACATTCAGCATAGCAATATGGAAGATGTAGTGGGAGGACCTTAGGATTTACCCTTAGAATGTGACCAGAGGGTGGGGCCGCTACACTGCAGAAAATCATTTCCACAGCTGGAGGGAGTAACTTACGCTAGTATATCATCTTGCATGCGTAACTAAAGATTAAACAAATGTTGAATTCTCACGTAAAAATCGAAACAAAAAATAAATAAATTAAACCGACACTTCAAAACACCATTCCCACATCGCAATCACTAATAAAAGTTATTAACCCCTGCTCACTATTTCAATGTTGTTTTATCAATTTAAGAATTGCACACCTTTAATTGTAATTTAGATTATAGTGTTTACTGCGGAGCAGGGCTCACCCTACTGACTCCTGTTTCTGTTTGCTTCTCTCCCCCCCCCCCACAGGCAGCCCACGCTAGGGCTCCATCATAGCGAACTATTTTCGCTAATTCTCTTTTCCCTTTACCTGTTGCCTATTCCCCTCCCCCCACCCACCCCATCTAAACTAACTCTTATTAAAAGACCTGATCTACTCCCTATATATCTCTATGCCCCCCCTTAAAATACTAACCCATAATGTAAGAGGCCTTAACTCTCCACACAAACGTAGCCTTTTAGCTAGATCGCTCAAATTCCATAACCCCGATGTAGCCTTCCTTCAGGAGACACATTGGTCGTTAGATAACCCTCCTTGCACGATATCTAAAGACTATACTGTTCTTGAATACACCTCCTTCACAAAGAAAGCCAGATGCACAGCAATCTTAATTCACAAAAGAATAGCCTATGAACCAATCCAAGTTCTAAAAGACCCGCAATCTAGATTTCTCATCCTAACATGTAAGCTGGACCATACTGATCACACTTTAGTCTCTTTCTATCTCCCTAACTCACATCAACCCAGATACCTCAAACGGATCCTACACACAGTCGACCGGATAAAAATAGGCAGAGTCTTGCTAGCGGGGGACTTTAATATGACTTGGGACCCGGTGTTAGACAGGAAAAGAATCACCCGCACAAAACACGCTACCCCTTCTGCTCAACTCTCCCAAAAGTTCAGACAAATTATTACCCATTTCTGCTACTATGATATTTGTCGATCACTCCACACTAGAGACAGAGACTACACTCACTTCTCATTCCCCCATAAAACGTACTCCAGACTCGATTATGTCTTCTGCTCGGCAGAAACCCTTGACCAAGTCAAACACTCTAACATCTCCCTGTGCCCATGGTCTGACCATGACCTAGTCTCAGTAACTCTCTGCTCAACGGAACGACACAATGCGAGGCCTTCATGGCGCCTCCCACATGATATCTTGCAGGATGCTGCATTCAAAGAAACTCTTAGAAAAGACATCACATTTTACTGCCAAACTAATGATAATAATCAGGTCAGAGATGACACACTCTGGGGTGCGGCAAAGGCCACCTTTAGAGGTCTCATACTCAAGAGACAAGCATACCTTAAAAAACTATCTGGCTTACCCCTCTCTAAATCTCATATCGAACTACGCCGACTAGAACTCCTCAACAGACACACACCCTCAGACAGCGCCATAGCTCAAATTATAAAGATCAAAAATCCTATCAACCAGCTAGAACTAAAACGTACCCAAGCTAATTTATTCAAATTGAAACAGATTACTTACCACAAGAGTAACAAAGCAGACACACTACTAGCTAATAAACTCAAAAACAGAGCGAGTACCTCAAGAATCCACCAGATCCAATCTGGAGACCAGACCTACTGTAAACCTTCAGACATTGGCGCATGCTTTGAGAAATTCTACTCAAACCTATACAATTTAGAAAAAAAAGCTAGCCACAAACTAACCCCTGCCGACAATATTCGCTCCTTCCTTCGCAGCTTAAATCTCCCCTCATTGTCGCCTGATGATCAAGAAACGCTTTCATCCCCCTTTACCCCTAGGGAAATTAAACATGTAATAACACATTTAAAACCGTTCAAAGCCCCAGGCCCAGATGGCTACTCAGCAGCCTTCTATAAAACATACACAAATGAGCTAACCCCACTACTTCTAAGATTCTTTAATCACGCTAGAGAACAGGGAAGTTTCAGTAAGGAATTCTTGGAAGCCACGGTGATAACTATTCCTAAGCCACAAAAAGATCCATCTTTATGCTCCAATTACAGACCAATTTCCCTGATTAATTTAGATGTTAAAATTTATGCCAAATTATTTGCTACACGCATCTCTAAATTACTCCCGCAACTTATAAACTTAGACCAAGTAGGATTCATTCCCCATCGCGAAGGACCTGACAACACTAGGCGTCTTTTAAACATCTACACTGAATCCACCAGACTTAATTCTCTGTAATCTCTCTAGATGCAGAGAAGGCTTTTGACCGCGTTCGGTGGTCCTACTTATGGGAAGTCCTCAAAACCTTTGGTTTCCCAGATCAAATTATCAAAGCGATACAGGCTCTTTACTCTACTCCCTCAGCAGTAGTTAGAGGACTAGGCTTCGTCTCGCCCCCCTTTTCAATCTCCAATTGCACCAGACAAGGGTGTCCACTCTCACCTCTTCTTTTTGCCCTGGCAATCGAGCCATTAGCAGAGCAAATGAGACAAGATAAAAAAATTGATGGCATTCGTCTGCATGGCACTATTCATAAAATAGCGCTCTTCGCTGACGACATCACAATATTCTCTTCAGACCCTCTATCTTCACTCCCGAGACTGATGGAAATCTTAGATTCCTTTGGATGCATGTCCCTTTACAAATTAAACTTAGATAAGACAGAAATTTTCACATGGGGTTTCCCCCAAGACACAGCTGACACCCTAAAGACCCAATATAGAGTACACTGCACCAACAACTTTATCTCCCACTTAGGAGTCAAGATATCGAACAATATCCCTCAGATGATCAAAGACAACTATTTGCCCCTTTTAGCCGAACTGCGCACTTTGAAAGACAAATGGGATTACACTTACATATCATGGATAGGCAGACTAACGGCCCTTAAGATGTCCTTCCTACCCAAAATTACTTATCTATTTAGATGCCTTCCTTTCCGTATCCCGGGGTATCTCCTCCACCAATTTCAGAGTGAATTTACAAAATATATATGGCAGCATAAACCCCCTAGAGTAGCGCATAAAATTCTCCAAAGCCCCCTTAGTAGAGGAGGCATAGCCTCCCCTTCCTTCGATAACAAGGTATTATGAAGGAGCCATGCTCACTCACATCTCGCAATGGGGTGCGAAGGACTCCCCTAGTAAATGGAAAACCATAGAACAAGCCTCTCTCCCAAACCACATATTCTTACCGGACTTGATTTGGATTCCTGCCCACCTACGACGGACCACAGACATTAGTAACACCATAATACGAGAATGCCTCGCTATGTGGGATAAGCTGAGACACTATCCACATATCGCCCCGCACCCTTCACCTATCACTCCCATGACGGGTCTCCTACGAGGCCTGCCTGACTCTCACCCTCATAGCTGGACGCGAATCGGAATACAGACAGTAGCTGACATTTGGGTCACTTCACCAACCCCGCGCTTCATGACACTCTCAGAAATACAGGTTGGCTTCAACCTACCCAGGCATATGACATTTGAATATACAAGATTAAAGAGCTTTCTTTTCAGTTGGGGTTTCCAACCTGAATTGCACCGACCCCGAACACTCTGGGAAATGACTTGGCAACAAGGTAACAAACTGCATAGGCCCCTATCAATACACTACACCTTAATAGGAAACTCAGACTCTGAGAACAAGCTCTCTCACTTACTCAAATGGGAGTCGGTTCTGAATTTGACCGTACCCCCACAGACATGGCAACACGTAATCTCTCTCACCAAAAAAGCACTACACTGTGTTACACTCTTCGAAACTTACTATAAACTCTTAACGCATTGGTATCTCACTCCTGCGAAGCTAAACAAAATGTTTGACTCTGCATCTCCCCTATGCTGGCATCATTGCGGTAAAAAAGGAGATTCCTTACACATATGGTGGGAATGCGCTAAGCTGAGACCCTTATGGAGTACCTGTTTCCGTACACTAGCGAGACTAGGTATAACACTTCCTGCAACTCCTCCCAATGCCCTTTTACACATAGGCACTACTAAATTACCTAAGCATCAAGCATACCTAGCAATCTATTTGCTAACAGCTACTAAAGCGACTATAGCCAAGGCATGGAAAACCGAGACGCCCCCAAAATGGCCATGCATCTTAAATTATATGGCATATATTTACAACATGGAGAAACCTATCTTTTACTCCCTAAATAATTCGGACCTGTTTGAACTAGTGTGGGCAGACTGGCAAACTTGCCATACCATAGCTTGGTCCCCAAACATTGGAACAAACACGCACTAGATGACCTTTGCTATATACCCTCTGCATAAGATCTATATCTCTACCTTTAACACCACTACCACCTTTCCTCTCCTCCCCAGCCCCCTCCCCACCCCAACTAACCTACCCCCTCTGATAAGAGCTATATCATGCTCATTTTCCATTTTATGAATACATCCCAACCTGAAATGTTGACATTGTTTCAATCTTCTGTTCATATATCCTGAAGGAGCCAGCGTGCTCCAAAAACATTCACTATGTTATCTTTATAATTGAGAATATTATTTATTAATAAAAATTTTGAAATCTAAAAAAAAAAAAAAAAAAAGTTATTAACCCCTAAACCGCAATCCCCCATCACAATCACTAATAAAAGTTACTAACCCCTAAACCGCCATCTCCCACATCGCAATCACTAATAAAAGTTATTAACCCCTAATCCGCCAAGCCCCCAAAATGCAAAGTATCTAATTAAACTATTAAACCCAATCCGCAAACCCCCACAACGCAAAGTATCTAATTAAACTATTAACCCCTAAACCGCCAACCCCCCCAATACCAAGTATTAAGCTAATAACTAAGTCCCCTAACCTAACACCCCCTAACTTAACCCCAATTAAAATACACTGAAATAAAATGACAAATATATTAATTACCTTAAAAAAAATACAAAATTACATAAATAAAAAAACCTAATATTACTAAAAATAAAAAGCAGAAGGACATCTTGGTAACTATAGTCTGATTGGAGGAGGGTAGAATGGGAATCTAGAAGAGGGGGTCAGCTTGGAGGAAAAGAAATAGGGTTAAGAATGGAGGAGCAGTCAGGCTAGAGATGAAAAACTGCATACCCAATCAGACTACACCACCCAATTCATTTCCTGCCTTAGACCAGCATGACTACTCTCACAGCCACAAATTTTAACTCCACTAGCCCCTCTTTTTTCCTAATGAGCCCTCTCATTCCAGGCTCCACACCATCACGTCTCTATCCTGCTTCCTAACTCAGTTTCTCCTGCTTCTATTCGGTCTACTCAAACACCTCTTCCTTCTGCATGCACATTCTTTTCTCCCACCCCACCCCAGACTACTCCTGCCCTTAACAGACCCACTCCCACATCACCTAGCCAGACTATTGCCCCACATTTCACTTCCAAATCCACATCCTATCTTTCCTAATCACACACCACCCAGACTTCTCCCACTTTTGCCACACATCCATATACCAGTGACGTGCTGTCATAGGAGGCAGGGGAGGCAGCGCCTCCCCTGTCCTATGTGTGTAATTACACTCACTTTATTTATAATGTTAAAAATAAAAAATATATATATTTTTTATTTTTATATATAAATTTTTTTTAGGTAACCAAGGTACCCCCCTCCCCCCCCCCCACCTCTGCCGCCTGCCACCCGCCAGCTAGAGAATGTGCCACCCAGTGGCACTTAAGTCTCTGTCTGCAGCCCATACCGTATCTTATAGAGGCTGCTCTCTAAGCAGCTGCCGGAGTGTGATGTCAGAGCTCAGCTCACTGCTCCATGTCTAAGTGCTGCTAGAGACTGCGCCACCCAGTGGCACTTAAGTCTCTTTGCAGCCCATACAGATCCTATTAGAGGCTGCTCTCTAAGCAGCTGCCTGAGTGTGACGTGGGTGTCAGAGGCTCAGAGCTCACTGCTATTGGAGGCTTGCTCCAGTAGGACTGGCGGGAATCAAGGACAAGAAGAGAGAAGAGACCGGAGAAGACAGAAGAGCTGAGTGCTGAGCCTGACAGTGCTGAGATGGACCTGCCCTGGATAACGGTAAGTAAAGTATTTTATTGCCCTGTTTGTGAGCCAGGCAGCCTACAGGTCTACAATGACAATCTAGAGAGAGTAAGTTACACTATGGTACTGTACTGGTGCTGGTGTAATTTTATTTTCTCAACTTTTTTTTCAACTTTTTTTTTTCTTGCGACCCCCCCCCTCCCCCCCCCCCGCGGCCCCCCCTCGCCCCCCGCGGCCCCCCCTCACCCCCCCGCGGCCCCCCCTCGACCCCCGCGGCCCCCCCACTGGTACATGACAGTTTTAAATCAGAGCATTGCCTTGGTAACCTGGGACAGCACTCTGATTTCAAACTGTCATTTCCTGCTGAGAGGGAAAGAAGCTGCCTGTGTGTGTGTAATGCAGTTGCCCGGTGCCATAGTGTGAAGTGCTCAGTCAGACAGTGTCACCATGTCTAGCAGAGCTGCAGATTAAAGGTATGTGCTCAATTTGCTTGGTAATGGTACACCACTGCTGACTTCAGAACCTCCATTTCATCCCCTGTGTCTCCCCCACCCCTCCTCCCCTGTGTCTCCCCCCCACCCCCCCTCCCCTGGGTCTCCCCCCCACCCCCCTCCCCTGGGTCTCCCCTCCACCCCCCCTCCCCTGGGTCTCCCTCCCACCCCCCTCCCACCCCCCTCCCCTGTGTCTCTCCCCCCCTCCCATGTGTCTCTCCCCCCTCCCCTATGTCTCTCCCCCCCTCAACTATGTCTCCCCCTGTATGTTTCTCTCCCCTCTGTCTCTCTCTCTCCCCTCTGTCTCTCTCTCTCTCTCCCCTATCTCTCTCTCTCCCCCCTCTCTCTCTCTCCCCTCTGTCTCTCTCTCTCCCCCCTCTGTCTCTCTCTCTCTCCCCCCTCTCTCTCCCCTCTGTCTCTCTCTCTCTCCCCCCCCTCTGTCTCTCTCCCCCTCTGTCTCTCTTCCCCATGTCTCTCTCTCTCCCCCATGTCTCTCTCTCTCCCCCATGTCTCTCTCTCTCCCCCATGTCTCTCTCTCCCCTCTGTCTCTCTCTCTCCCCTCTGTCTCTCTCTCTCCCCTCTGTCTCTCTCTCTCCCCTCTGTCTCTCTCTCTCCCCTCTGTCTCTCTCTCTCTCCCCTCTGTCTCTCTCTCTCCCCTCTGTCTCTCTCTCTCCCCTCTGTCTCTCTCTCTCCCCTCTGTCTCTCTCTCTCCCCTCTGTCTCTCTCTCTCCCCTCTGTCTCTCTCTCTCCCCTCTGTCTATCTCTCTCCCCTCTGTCTATCTCTCTCCCATCTGTCTCTCTCTCCCCTCTGTCTCTCCCTTTCTCCCTCCTCCTCTGTCTCTCCCTTTCTCCCTCCCCCTCTGTCTCTCCCTTTCTCCCTCCCCCTCTGTCTCTCCCTTTCTCCCTCCCCCTCTGTCTCTCCCTTTCTCCCTCCCCCTCTGTCTCTCCCTTTCTCCCTCCCCCTCTGTCTCTCTCCCCTCTGTCTGTCTCTCTCTCCCCTCTGTGTCTCTCTTTCTCTCTCTCCCCCTCTGTCTCTCTCCCCTCTGTCTCTCTCTCCCCACTGTCTCTCTCTTCACTCTCTCTCCCCTCTGTCTCTCTCTTTCTCTCTCTCCCCCTCTGTCTCTCTCTCCCCCTCTGTCTCTCTCTCCCCCTCTGTCTCTCTCTCTCCCCTCTCTCTTCTCTCTCTCCCCTCTCTCTTCTCTCTCTCTCTCCCCCTCTCTTCTCTCTCTCCCCTCTGTCTCTCTCTCTCTCTCTCCCCCTCTGTCTGTCTGTCTCTCTCTCCCCTCTGTGTCTCTCTTTCTCCCTCTACCTCTCTCTTCTCTCTCTCTCCCCTCTGTCTCTCTATCCCTTCCCCTCTGTCTCTCTATCCCTCCCCCTCTGTCTCTCTATCCCTCCCGCTCTGTCTCTCTCTCTCTCACCGCATCTCTCTTTCCCCCTCTGTCTCTCTATCCCTCCTCCTCTGTCTCTCTCTCCTCTCTCTCTCTCTCTCTCTCCCTTCTGTCTCTCCCTTTCTCCATCCCCCTCTGTCTCTCTCTCTCTCCCATCTGTCTCTCTCTCTCCCCTCTCTCTCTCCTCTCTCTCTCTCTCTCTCTCTCTCTCTCTTTCTCTCTCCCCCCCCCCTCTCTCTCTCTCTCCCCTCTCTCTCTCTCTCCCTTCTGTCTCTCCCTTTCTCCATCCCCCTCTGTCTCTTTCTCCCATCTGTCTCTCTCTCTTTCTCTCCCTTTGTCTCTCTCTTTCTCCCTCCCCCTGTCTCTCCCTTTCTCCCTCCCCCTCCTTCTCTCCCTTTCTCCCTCCCCCTCTTTCTCTCTCTCTCCCCTCTGTCTGTCTCTCTCTCTCCCCTCTGTGTCTCTTTTTCTCTCTCTCCCCCTCTGTCTCTCTCTCCCCTCTGTCTCTCTCTCCCCTCTTTCTCTCTCTTCTCTCTCTTTCTCCCCTCTGTCTCTCTCTCTCCCCTCTGTCCCTCTCTTTCTCCCTCTCCCCCCTCTCTCCCCTCTGTCCCTCTCTCTCTCCCCCTGTCTCTCTCTCTCTCGCTCTCTCTCCCTTCTCTCTCCCCCCTGTCTCTCTCTCTCTCTCTCCCTGTCTCTCTCTCTCTATCTCTCCCCCCCCTGTCTCTCTCTCTCCCCTCTGTCTCTCTATCCCTATCCCTCTCTCTCTCTCCCCCTCTCTCTCCTCTCTGTCTCTCTCTCCCCCCTCTGTCTCTCTCTCTCCTCTGTCTCTCTCTCTCTCTCTCTCTCTCTCTCTCTCTCCCCTCTGTCTCTCTCTCTTCCCTCTGTCTCTCTCTCCTCTGTCTCTCTCCTCTGTCTCTCTCCTCTGTCTCTCTCCTCTGTCTCTCTCTCTCCTCTGTCTCTCTCTCTCCCTCCCCCTCTGTATCTCCCTTTCTCCCTCCCCCTCTGTCTCTCCCTTTCTCCCTCCCCCTCTGTCTCTCTCTCCTCTGTGTATCTTTCCCTCTCCCCGTCTGTGTCTCTCTCTCTTCTCTCTCTCTCTTTTTCTGTCTCTCTCTCTCTCTCTCTCTCTATCCATCTCTCTCTCCCTGTCTCTCCAACCCCCTCTGTCTCTATCCTTATGTGTCTCATTCTCCCCCATGGTCTCTTTGTCTTTCTCTCTACCCTCTGTCTCTCTTTGTCTCTCACTCTCCTCTGTCTCTTTGTCTCTCTCTCTCCCCCTCTGTCTCTCTGTCTATCTCTCTCTCCCTGTCTCTCCCACCCGTTATTACTACTTTCCTTCATTCTCTTGATATCCTTTGATGAAAATCATATCTAAATATGCTCAGTAGCTGCTGATAGGTGGCTGCACAATAGATACCTCATGTGATTGGCTCACCCATGTACATTGCTATTTCTTCAACAAAGGATATCTAAAGAATGAAGGCATATCCTAGCCAGTGCCTCACCTGCCTCTGACCTCACTGCACGTCACTGCCATATACTAATCCTATCATGTTTTGCATATCACAAGACAATATTCTATATTAATCCCATACCCACTTCAGCACACTACTTTCAGGAGAACCAATAGCACATTATTTCCAGGAGAATCACAGGAAGTCATTCTGTAAGTAGTGGCCGCAGTGTGGATTTGAACCACTGACTTAGTGCTTTCTAGCACAAGAACTTACCCCAGCTACCTAACAACTAACTGCATTCCAACATTGGAAATAATAGGTACTGTCATTTTTATACCAGCTCACAAATCTATGGTGGCTTAGTGGGTTAAAAAGCAACCTTGTAAACGCACGGATGAGAGTGTTAATCCTGCTGGGGGAACAGGGCTATTGTAGTGTATTGCATTCTAGGGACATATCACACCTAGATAAATAGTCATTTTATTTCCTGAAAGCAACTCACTGCTTATATACTATCACTTCAAATATTGGTCTAAAACTAGAAAAATAATGGATGCAGATCCTGTCTTCCTTTGACATTGCAAACCATTGTGGCTCAAGTACTTATATACTTTTACTTCCTTTAATGTTCTAAATTGGTCAAAGTAATTGGTAAAAGTCCTGCAAACTCCTGACAGGGTGTGCCATTGTGGTTGAGTGGTTTCTTCTTCCAAGCCAGTGGTTGTGGGTTTGATTCCAGCTATTGGTGCTAGACCATGGCCTGTTTTATTTCCTTAAGACTACCCATTGCTTTTACGTTAAAAAAAGATCAAACAGACTTCCTGTGGGAGGAGCGTGAGGAAGACGTGCACGCTAGAGCTCTGTGAGAGGGAGCCGTTCTTACTACCATACCCCACCGAAATTGCTCCTATTGCTGGGGGTGAGAGCCCTGCCTGGGGAGACACAGCTCCATCTGAAGGGGAAGTCTATATTTACCGAAGTAGAGGCCGGTAGGTCCCGGCCCGGAGACACACATTGCAGTGCTCTGAAAGTTATTCCAGACGACAGACCGCAGCTTGCCTAGTGATTGCTGTTAAGGGGATAGTCGCCCTAGTAGAGACGAAAAGCTTGACGCTGACCACATTCAAACTAGCAGAGACCGGCACTTGCTCACAGTACCCGGCGTGGATGGGAGGTGTCCTGACTGCAGCCGAGGAGGTCGTGTAGCAGTGAGGGGCGTCTCGGAACAGCGGCCTGGAACACTGAATGAATCTCACCAGAGAAGCGCAAGTATTGTTTGTACTAAGATGCTGGCGGTCTAAGTTTGGTGTGTCTGTGTAAGGGGCCATAACTGTACTCATCTGTGTTGGCTTGTAAAGCAGCCGGTATAAGAGACCGGAGACAAATAAAAAAAAAATCTTCAGTATATCACGGATGAACAAAATCTTAAAGGGGGAGCTGTGTTGTGCGATAATAAACTGTAACCCTGAAAACTTTTTCTGCTAGGAGCAAAAGGTGTACAGAAAGGATAAGAAATGGAAATACCTCATTAATTGTACTGGTCTATGATAATTAAATGTGCCTTAAAGTTAACAAGCTTCTAAAAGCAGAATTGCAGCTTGTATTGGCTGAATAAACTTTTAAGGGTGTGTTGTGGTACAGGAAAACAGGCTGCAACCCTGAAAATCTTTTGTGGCAAGGAGTAATTCCACTCAGAAAGGCCAAGGAAGAGGAATATTGTATCTACTAAGCTGGACTGCCATAATCAAATAATTACGCTCTAAGGAACCTTTAATAGCAGAAAAACTGTGCTGGATAGAGTGTGATATAAGCATTGACTTAAAACACTTTGTGTATATTAGATGTAGCTTTTATTAAGTCAGCTGTCAGAGATAAAATTGAGAACGACGCTGACTGGGGAATTACCATCAGTAATTTGTTCCCAGATTGATACAAGAAGCGGGGCAGTATTTCCTGTTTTTTTTGTGTGGCATATTAATCAGTTAGAAGAATACCAAGTGAGCTTCAAAAAAAGAAGAAAAAAAGAGAAAAAAAAATGTTGTTGTTATTATATGTTATATTTTTTTGTTGTTTTTTGTTATTAACTAAGATGTTGGGCAATAGATCCAGCGATTTTGGAAAGCAGTAACCATTATTCCTACGCACAGAGTGCCCAACGGGCAATACAGTAATAACAAATAATATTGTGAAAACGTATAAGGTACTCTCTACTGCCTGTAGCTAAGTATTTCTCTACTGCCTGTAGTTAAGCATTTCTTGTGTGGTTCGAGAGAAGGAAGGGTAATTGAATAGATAGTATTGCTATAATAATAAGTGGCAGTAGGAAGTGAGACCAAAGGATCATCTGTGGGGGAAGGGATACGTTGCTTAGAACACATGAGCACAATCAGAAGTTGATTCTTCTTTTTTTCACATTTTTTTTTTTTTTTACACGAGTTACATCACTTTCTGGACAGAGTTCACCACAAGCTATAAAACACTGTTTTGGTCTAATTTCTTATTTAAAGGACACACTATTCTTAAAACACAGCTAGGTCAATTGTTAGATTACAAAAAGTATTAAGAGGGATATTGTGATATTAGAGTAATACCACAAATCCCCTATAGGAGGCGCTAATGACTCAGGGCAGAAAATAGTACTGAAATACAATCAAAAAACCCCTTTGGTGATACCAAAAATGTAAAAAAACCTATAAAACAATATATAGAAAATAAATGGTAAAATCTGTAAAATGTAAAATATAAAACATAAAATATAATGATAGAATAAAAAATATATATATGAGAATACAGACGTATCAATAGGTGAAATGGGAAAGATCCCAACTGAAGTCCAAATAAGTCCAAATAAATGGAAGTATAAATAGAAGGCAGCTCTCGGTCTTCACCCAAACGATGGTGTATCTTCAAAAAGAGGTTTCACTGCAAGGAAAACAGAAACAGAGGCGCCACATGTGTAGATCAATCAAAACAGACAATATCCAAGTTAGATGAGATACAGGATACTCACAAACGTGAAGGCACTCTCTTGTGCCTGTAGGAGCGGGCTGGTATTTAAACAGCAAACCAGCTAGCTGTACCAAGGGATCCCCGTCAGGATATCCTCGCAACAGTAATCCTTCACTAGATTGATTCCAGCAAAAAGGAAAAAATGTTCAGAGGGGAGGAAGGCTAAACAGCCTTATGGTTACTGGCAAGGGAAATGCCACACGAACACCAGATTTGTTTAAAAAGTATCAAGTATTTTATTTTACAAAAGATAAAAAATACCATCAATAACAAATTACAGCTTGGTGTATTTAATGGCAAATCTCCTTGTATATAGAGATAATAGCGACGCGTTTCTCAGGGAAGACCCTGTTTCATCAGGCTTGTATACTCTAGAACCATTTAAAACCCCTTTATATAGGGATCAGTAACCATATGTTTGCAATAAACCCTCCCCTTCCTTGACATAAACCAATGAAACCTTTTCTTTCCGAAAACTCCCACTTGTTGCCTTAATTAGAAGTTTATAATAGTTTTTCCTTTAGTATTATGTCCACTTGATCAATAATCTGTGAGCCCATATCCTAATGTGGTTATGTGTGATGTTAGATCTAGATCGTAATGTGTCGATTGTGAGATAATTAAAAGTGTATGAATGTAAACATACTTAATCGGTGATCGTTTTTTGACCAATTAAAAGCCTGCTTTAGGAGGCTTGTACAATTTGAAACACCCAATTGGTTCATGTGCTCTTAGTTTGATGACTACAATTACCATCATACCTCTCTACCGGAACTATAAGGAAATAGAATTTGCCTAATTGTGAATTGTTCTCTGACCGTCTAATTTCAGTGACTACAAGTACCATAATGCTTCTCTAGTCTCTACCGGAAGTGCCCGGATAGTGTGTCTGCGTGACTGTTATTTTGTAGTCTTTTTCGTCTAAGTGGGGGCTTGTACTTAATAATCCATTCGATTGGTTGGTGTCACATTCCCACTTTAACTGCAGTTTGACTCTGATGGACTACAACTCCCATCATGCTTCTCTGTGTCCAATAGAAACCGCTATCTGGTGTCTAATGGGCATCCACTTGTAGTCTCCCTATACAGGCGCATTTGGTTCACTCGCAATGGTTTTGCAGATGTACCCATTGCGCTCCTAAGTGTAATGGTGGGGGCAGAATTACATACTCTAAATTATGAATAACATGTTAATGAATAATATGATTGCTCTAAAACAATTTGCTTCATTGCTTATAATACTCAATCTTTAATTAGGTCAATGTGATAGCACAATAACAATTGTAAAGTGCTGTAAATAAACTTTGCTGATTACACTCTATATACTTTAACTATGAAATTAAAAACGTGTACCGATTTAAACATAATGATATAATGTCAGTGCATATAAATTTATAGTTAAAGTGACTCAACCTTTTACACCTAATGTATATATTTTTCTAACTAATAAAAAATGTTGGTGCACCTTAATCTAAATTATATGTATTATTTTATACCATATATTAGTCATCAGCCTTATGACAATGGTAATATTAATGAAGATAAAGATTATGCTAAGTGTGGTGTTCAATATTATGCTGAATGTGTTATGAAGAAAAAGAATATGAGTGGTCCTATTATTACCACTGGTGGCTGACAAAACCTAAGTGCGTGTATATATGTGTAATTTTCAAACATAGTGAAAATGATTGTGATAGTGAATTCCTAATAGTGTTTAAAGCTACCACTTAATACCACTTATAATGACGATGAAGTTGTGATGTCACCTATACTGCTGTGTCTATGATTATTTATCATGTGTATGATGGTGTGATAAATTATTATCCCAATTGGATGTAACTAGGCAGCAAGTGAGCTCGGAAAGTAAAGTATACCAAGAATTCCCACTGTTTAACACAGTGAAAAAAGGAAATATAAAAAACATCACCAAATCAGTGAATGATACCGTGTTAAACATACAAATCTTAACAGAGCCCATAATAATTATAACCATAGTATACTAATAACTTCAGAAATTGACATATTATGAAATAGCTTAAGAGAACGCAGCAGAGTCTATGACTTCATTGAGGCCAGTTGGAAATAAACTATTGAATTTAAAGATCCAATATGTTTCTCTTTGTCTCAACTTACTGAACCTATTGTACAGATTACTTTTAGGAATGCATTCTATTGGGGTGATTTTAAATGGACATTTACCAGATATAGATTTTTGACAGGTGTGACGGGATACGCTATGTTTAGATGATTTTACCTTAATGTTTCTTAAGTGTTCACTCCACCGAGTTCTGACCTTCCTACAGGTCCTGCCTATATATTGTATCCCACATTCGCATGTGAGTACATAGATAACAAAATTAGAGTCACAAGTCATTTTGTTTTTGATGGAAAAAGTCTCCCCGGTGTTATGTGAAACAATCTCAGTGGAACCTTGCGTGATGTGGTCACACATAAAACAAAGTTTCTTTCCACATCTAAAGGCTCCTATCCTATTAAAGATGTCATTACCTTTCTTTCTTGTTCCTCTAGACTTATTCACCATATTCCTTTTTGACATAACAACCTTACTAGGAGCTAGTTTCTGTTTATATGTAGGTGCTCTTTTAAAAACTAATTTTGGTTGTAGTGGTAAAGTTTTATTTAAAATCGGATCTTTAAGGAGGATAGGCCAATGTTTTTTTAGAACTTTGTTAATGATTCTGTGGTTAGAATTATACTGTGTGACAAATAGTGGTTGTTTGTTAAATGTAGTTTCTTTCTGGCTATTATGTTGATCTGAGGTAGTGACTGTTGATAGCAAAAGTTCCCTATCAAGGTCCCTGGCTCTCTGTTGGCCCGAGTTAATTAATTCAGAGGGATACCCTTTTTCTAGGAATCTGGATGTGAGTATGCTTGCTTGTTTATTATATTGTTCTACTGTACTGCAGTTCCTGCGTAGACGACAGAACTGACTGTACGGAATATTTATTTTCCATCTTGTTAGATGGTTGCTTTGGAAATGTAAAAAATTATTACAGTCCACTTTTTTAAAAAAAGTGGATGTTGATAAATTACCTATTGCATCCCATGATAGTGTCACATCTAAAAATTCAATATTGTTTTTTTGTATATTATGTGTAAAACTGATACCCATACTGTTCCTATTAAGATGTGCAACAAAGTCAAGAGCCTCAGGTACTGAACCATCAAAAATAAATATTAAATCATCTATGTAACGGCCATAGAACACCAGATTGCCCCTCCATCGCGAGTTGTAGATATATAGATCCTCAAATTGACCCATAAAAAGGTTTGCGAAACTGGGGGCAAATCTGGTGCCCATGGCCGTTCCTTTGATCTGTAAATAAAAAGTGTCCAAAAACTGAAAATAATTGTGTTTCAGAATAAAATTAATAAGTGATAGCAAATAATCCTGTTGTTGTTCAGGCATGAAGAAGTCTCTATTCAAATACATCTGTGTGGAGGATATCCCTAGATTATGAGATATATTAGAATAAAGGGACCCCACATCACATGATAGCCACAGATAGTTCCCCTTGTTTTTAATGTCGGATATTTTGTTCAGGAGGTCTCTTGTATCCAATTGGGATAATAATTTATCACACCATCATACACATGATAAATAATCATAGACACAGCAGTATAGGTGACATCACAACTTCATCGTCATTATAAGTGGTATTAAGTGGTAGCTTTAAACACTATTAGGAATTCACTATCACAATCATTTTCACTATGTTTGAAAATTACACATATATACACGCACTTAGGTTTTGTCAGCCACCAGTGGTAATAATAGGACCACTCATATTCTTTTTCTTCATAACACATTCAGCATAATATTGAACACCACACTTAGCATAATCTTTATCTTCATTAATATTACCATTGTCATAAGGCTGATGACTAATATATGGTATAAAATAATACATATAATTTAGATTAAGGTGCACCAACATTTTTTATTAGTTAGAAAAATATATACATTAGGTGTAAAAGGTTGAGTCACTTTAACTATAAATTTATATGCACTGACATTATATCATTATGTTTAAATCGGTACACGTTTTTAATTTCATAGTTAAAGTATATAGAGTGTAATCAGCAAAGTTTATTTACAGCACTTTACAATTGTTATTGTGCTATCACATTGACCTAATTAAAGATTGAGTATTATAAGCAATGAAGCAAATTGTTTTAGAGCAATCATATTATTCATTAACATGTTATTCATAATTTAGAGTATGTAATTCTGCCCCCACCATTACACTTAGGAGCGCAATGGGTACATCTGCAAAACCATTGCGAGTGAACCAAATGCGCCTGTATAGGGAGACTACAAGTGGATGCCCATTAGACACCAGATAGCGGTTTCTATTGGACACAGAGAAGCATGATGGGAGTTGTAGTCCATCAGAGTCAAACTGCAGTTAAAGTGGGAATGTGACACCAACCAATCGAATGGATTATTAAGTACAAGCCCCCACTTAGACGAAAAAGACTACAAAATAACAGTCACGCAGACACACTATCCGGGCACTTCCGGTAGAGACTAGAGAAGCATTATGGTACTTGTAGTCACTGAAATTAGACGGTCAGAGAACAATTCACAATTAGGCAAATTCTATTTCCTTATAGTTCCGGTAGAGAGGTATGATGGTAATTGTAGTCATCAAACTAAGAGCACATGAACCAATTGGGTGTTTCAAATTGTACAAGCCTCCTAAAGCAGGCTTTTAATTGGTCAAAAAACGATCACCGATTAAGTATGTTTACATTCATACACTTTTAATTATCTCACAATCGACACATTACGATCTAGATCTAACATCACACATAACCACATTAGGATATGGGCTCACAGATTATTGATCAAGTGGACATAATACTAAAGGAAAAACTATTATAAACTTCTAATTAAGGCAACAAGTGGGAGTTTTCGGAAAGAAAAGGTTTCATTGGTTTATGTCAAGGAAGGGGAGGGTTTATTGCAAACATATGGTTACTGATCCCTATATAAAGGGGTTTTAAATGGTTCTAGAGTATACAAGCCTGATGAAACAGGGTCTTCCCTGAGAAACGCGTCGCTATTATCTCTATATACAAGGAGATTTGCCATTAAATACACCAAGCTGTAATTTGTTATTGATGGTATTTTTTATCTTTTGTAAAATAAAATACTTGATACTTTTTAAACAAATCTGGTGTTCGTGTGGCATTTCCCTTGCCAGTAACCATAAGGCTGTTTAGCCTTCCTCCCCTCTGAACATTTTTTCCTTTTTGCTGGAATCAATCTAGTGAAGGATTACTGTTGCGAGGATATCCTGACGGGGATCCCTTGGTACAGCTAGCTGGTTTGCTGTTTAAATACCAGCCCGCTCCTACAGGCACAAGAGAGTGCCTTCACGTTTGTGAGTATCCTGTATCTCATCTAACTTGGATATTGTCTGTTTTGATTGATCTACACATGTGGCGCCTCTGTTTCTGTTTTCCTTGCAGTGAAACCTCAATTGTTAGATTACTAGGTGATACATCCAGTCAGGGGGTCCCGACTTGAGAGGTGGTTAACGGGTTTTTGGCTCCCGACTTGAGAGGTGGTTAACGGGATTACATCACTTTCTGGACATAGTCCATCACAAGGTTTATAGCACTGTTCTGGAGCAGTCTGTATTTAAAAGGACACATTATTTTTAAAACACACTCAGATCAAGTTGCATTTAACAATAGGCACTTTTTTTTTTCCCCCCTTCTCGCATTAGTATATATATATATGAGATCCGGTCAAGTGAGTTAAACTGGAACTGTTTTTTGTACACATGTACACATAGCTACACTTATGGAAAAGTATATACCTAACCTAAAAACAAGGTCTCCAGCCATGCCGGCAAAGAGAGACAAAAAAACCAAGGTGCAAGAGACAGTATTAGAGGGATCAATGGAGGCCCTCACAGATACTACAGAAAAACAGCTATCGAATAATCAATTAGCAGAGCTAATATTACCGCAATTTGACTCTATCAAAAAAGAGATTGTTACGCTTTCAGCAGAAGTTAGAGCTTTTTCGAATAGATTATCTGAGGTGGAAGATAGAGTCTCCGACCTGGAGGATAGATTTAGCACACATGAAGCAAACTGGTTAAACTATGAGGGAAAGATCAAATTAATGAAATTGAAAATTGATGATTTAGAAGATAGATCCCGCAGGAATAATATCCGCATAGTGGGATTGCCTGAAAGTCCAGACTTTGAGGATCTAATGTTATTTGGCTCAGTGACCTTACCTGCCCTGTTAGGGATGCAGGTGACTTCTGATAAGATTAGAGTAGAGAGGGCTCACAGAGTTGGGAATATTAACAAATACGCAGATGGGTCTATACGTCCAAGAATGGTTTTGATAAAGTATTTGGATTTTCAGGATAAGGTGACCATAATGAGACAGTATAGGAAAATCAAGGTTTTCAAAGTAGGTACCAAGCAGGTGTTTTTATTTCAAGATTTCTCTGTGGAAACTTCTTCTAAAAGAAGGAAGATGGCACCTTTCTGCACGAGTCTGATAAAAGTAGGCGTAAAAGCTGCATTAAGATATCCTGCAATAATCATAATTACAAACCCGGAAGGTGACAACGTCCTTCTAAAGTCAGCTTTAGAAGCCGGAAGATATTGCACAGAGAAGCGTATAGAGGTGTCTAAGGACACAAGGTAAATAGAGTGATTTGGCCAACACAGATTTTTTATGCCAGTAGATATACTTATGTATGTGTCCTGGTTTATCTCCCCCCCCCTCCTTTTTTTTTTTTTTTTTCTTCTCTTCTCTCATCGTGGCAGGCGTGGTTCCACCCTCCTTAGACGGTAGAATATTAGGTAGCAAAAGTTTTAGTAAACTCATTTTAATTTTTAAATGTTTAATTTTGCCTCGTGGAATGTTGGAGGCATTATCTCCCCCATTAAAAGGAAAAATATTTTTAAATTACTTAAACGACATCATGTTGATATTATATTTTTACAAGAGCTGCATTTAAGAGAAACAGAGATAGCTAAATTAAAGGTTAACTGGGTCTCCGAAATATTTGCGACTCCCTGCAACAGTAGGAAATGTGGTGTGGCCATTTTATTTAACAAAAATTTAGTCTATAAACTAATTGGGTCAGAGATAGATCCCTCAGGGAGATTCATAATTATGCAAGTAGAAATTGAACAGAGAGTGTGGACACTCTGTACGATCTATGGTCCTAATGGACTTGATTGTGGTTTCTGGGCCAAAATGGTGAATAAGCTGATACCCTATCTGGGTCAAAACATAATTCTGGCTGGTGACTTAAATGCAACAATGCACCCACTATTAGATAGGTTTCATTTCAAGGCTAATAAGCAGCACCTGAGGGAGGCAAAAGTGTTAAGAGAATTTGCCAAAAAACTTAAATTAAAAGATGTTTGGCGGTTACAACATCCTGATGAATGTAGTTTTTCTTGTGAATCAAAGGGCTACAAAAACTTCTCACGTATAGATATGTTTTTGGTTGAGGAAAGTATACTTGCTTGCGATCTTGTATCACAGATATCAGAAATATTAATATCTGATCACGCTATAATTACTTTAAAAGTAGGAAGTAAGATGAAGAGGAATAGTGGAAGTATGAATTCTTTTTTTTCCCCTAAATATATGACATTTGATGAGAAGTTTCATGTATGGCTCTCGGAGAGATGGAAAGAGTATTATACGTTTAATATGGCATATATACCCAAAATAGAAATTTTTTGGGAAGCAGGGAAGGCGGCTTTAAGAGGGGAGATTAAAGCGTATATGATAGAAAGAAAACGTAAGTGGAGACATAGAGAGACACAGTTAGCTAACCAACTTAAAAAATCCTACGGCAATTATATTAGGGATCCCAAGGCAGAGACATGGAAAAAGTATAGTCAAGCGAAAAGTGAGAGGGAGCTATACTTAAAAGAATCTTGGGCACGAGAAGATATGAAAACTAGAGCATTTTGCCAGGGGTATCAGGGTATCTCAGCTAAATATCTAGCAAAGGTTATTAAATTTAGGAAAAAAAGAAACATAATTCCCACAATTAAGGAGGGTTCTACAACCTTTACACAATTATCTGAAATACGGGAGGCTTTTTTCAGGTTTTACCAAAAATTATATTCTAGAGAAGAAATTGACCAGAAGGAGAAAGTCAAATTTTGGGAATCAGTTAAAATGCCGAGAATAGCCAGTGAAGCACTTCATCTCATTAATCAAGGAATCACTGAAGAAGAACTTAAGAAAACGATAGAGAAAACCAAAGTAAATAAAGCCCCAGGTCCCGATGGCCTCCCAGCGGAATTCTACAAAATACTAAAGGAAGAGATATCCGGAATATTAGCCAGGTTGTATAATAGTTATTTTTTGCATAATAAAATTGATTCACCTTATTTTACAGATTCAATAGTTTCCCTAATTCATAAAAAGGGTAAAAATCCGGAAGAGATGGGGTCATATCGCCCCATATCACTGTTAAACCGAGACTATAAAATCTTCACGTCAATCTTAGCTGATAGATTAAAAAGAGTAATGGGGGATCTGATACATACGGATCAAACAGGTTTTATACCTGGGAGGAATCCGGTGTGTAATATGCGTAGGGTTCTAGTTATGGTAGATCATTTTTATAATAGAAACCTTGATGCTAATAAAGATAGTGTAAAGGATTTAGCTATTTTATCCATCGATGCAGAAAAAGCATTCTATGCAATAGTATGGGACCATTTATTTACCGCTCTTAACAAATTTGGTTTAGAAGGGAATATAGCAAATGTAATTAGTAAAATTTACAGTAATCCTAGATCGCAACTCTTAGTAAATGAAGAATTATCTAAGCATATTACATTACAGAGAGGGACGAGGCAGGGTTGCCCACTATCACCACTACTATTCGACATTGCTCTTGAACCACTAGCTGCCTTGTTAAGACAAGAAATACGTGGAGTTCCGCTGGGGGGCCAGAGGGTAACTATTTCCCTTTATGCGGATGACATTGTTTTATTTCTCCAAGACACTAATGTAAGTATCCCGAAGTGTCTAGGAATTATTAAGAGCTTTAGTCAATTCTCGGGATACAGAATTAACTCTAAGAAATCGGAGTTACTTTGGATCAAGAAAACAAGGCAAAGTTATTCTCAATATACATTCAGAGAAGTGGATCACATTAACTACCTAGGTATCAAAATTAGTAAAAATCCCAAAGAATAGTATCACTTAAATTACAGTGAATTTTTTAATAATCTACAAGAGAGACTAGAAAGATGGAATATATATTACTTATCCCTTTCGGCAAAAATTATGCTGATAAAAATAATAGTATTCCCTCAGTTATTGTTTTTGATGCAGAACTTACCATTTCTCTTCTCTAAACAGGATATGGGCAAGTATAAAAAAGCATGTAATAGCTTTATATGGGGGAAGAAGAGACCCAGAATAGCTATTGAGAAACTCACTCAAAGTAAAAAATATGGTGGCCTCGCACTGCCCAGTATTAGTCATTATAATATTGCCGCACTTGTTAAATTCGGGATAGATTGGATTGTGGAGGCAAATTATGTTACTTACTACGAGATAGAGTCTGCATTAGTAGCTCCTTTTGATCTTAAGGCAATTCTACACCATCCACACCGCAGATTACCAAGTAAAATAAGTAATTTAATCACGTTTTCTAGTGTGGTACAGGCGTGGCAAAAATATTGCACTCTTAGAGGTCAAGACTTTCAACTGTCAAAATACCTGCCTATCTTAGGGACTCCAGACTTTACACCGGGGTTACACAACGCGGTATTTAAAAACTGGAGACAAAAAGGGATAGTGTATTTCTCTCAGATAATGTCAGAGGATGGGGGGACAATACAAACCTACGAGGTTATAGCAAGGAATTTTTACTTACCAGCAAATAATTTTTTTGCATATTTGCAAGTCAGAAGCTTTCTCTCAGAAATGCTACGGAAGCATAGATTGGTCTGTGATCCAGGAATTGAATCCGGGTTTAAACTATATAAGGCAGGGAAACATGCTTTATCTTATTGGTACCAGGGAATACAGGCAGTGTCAGGGGAAATTCATCTGGACAATTTAAAAGAGAAATTATTAAGGAACTTTGGAACAATACAAAGGGAGGAAATTATACAGAGCTTTAAGCGGGCCAGAGAAGCAACATCATTAGTGAGCTGGAGGGAATCCCAGTTTAAATTAATGAACAACTTTTATCTTACACCCTATAGAATAGCCAAATGGCGTCAGGGAGGGCAAAAAGAGAACTGTTCAAAATGTAATCTTGAGAAGGTGGGATTAAAACACTGCCTCTGGGAATGCCCGAAGATCCGGCAATTTTGGGGTAAAGTGCAATACTGGTTAAATAGATTTTTGCCGAAAAGGGTTTATATTCTCCCAAGTGATGTATTTTTTTTGAGGAAAGATTTCAGACCAATAGGGAAGAGGTTATTCATAAACACGGCCATTTTGGCCGCTCGTAATTTAATTTTTAGGAGCTGGAGATCACCAGGTCCCCCTAGGTTGGGAGAGTTTATTAGCAGTATGAAATTACAGATGATAATAGAAAGAATAGGTTTAACGCGTGCGGATGAAAAACAGTTTAGAAGGTTTTTTGATAAATGGAAAGATATAATCTTATCATGGCCATGTGAAACTCCGAGGCAGTTTATTGCTCCATTAAGGAGCATCCCTTTTTTGATCACGCTGATTGTAGAGGAAGTTCTGCCTCATTCTTTGTTATAAAAGTCTAGGAGGGGGGAATCGGTATGCCACGATGGTCACGATTTTAATTTTTTTTTTTTTTCTTTTTCTTCTTTCTTTTTTCTTTTTTTTTCTTCTTTCTTTCTTTTTTTTTTTTTTTTCTCCTGTAGCTTTGAGTGCCCCTTTTTTAAAAAAAAGCACTGTACACAGATGCTAAGATTTATTTTTGGTTTGGAGATTAGTTTTAATCAGGAGATTATATGGGACAAAGGAAGGGTAGGGTCACTAAGAAAAAAAAGGAAAAAAAAAAAGAATCCATTGTCTGGGATAAGTCGAGTAGGAAACTACTATGTTTGCTTAAATATTGTATAAATCATGTGAAAAGATGTTGTTATTTGTTTTTTTTTGCCGGTATGAGAAGGTACTATGTATATGACATGTTACTTTTTTTTTTTTTTTTCTACTTTCCTTATTTGTCCCGTGTTGCTTGATCATGAGATTTTCTCTTTTTCTTTCTTTTGTCATTTAATGGATTCTCAATAAAATTGATTTAAAAAAAAAAAAAAGGTCAAACAATAAAAAGGAAATTTGTGCGTTGATGCAATAAGGGTAAAAAAACAAAACAAAAAACACTCGGGCACTGGGTTGTGCAAATGGAATGTATTTGTTTTTTAGTTTTTATTAAAGCTAGAAGAATGTCTTGGGGTGGCGAAGCTAGGGTGCTCTATAATCCTTAAAGGGATAGGAAAGTCAAAATGAAACGTACATGATTCTGATAGAGCTTGTCATTTTAAGAGACTTTAAAATTCACTTCTATTTTCAAATGTGCTTTGTTCTCTTGGTACCCCTTGTTGAAAAGGAATACGCACATATCCTACACTAGTGGGAGCTGCTGCTAATTGGTGCCTGCACACAATTGTCTTTTGTAATTGGCTGACTAGATGTGTTCATCTTGCTACCAGTAGTGCAATGCGGTTCCTTCAGCAAAGGATAACAAGAGAACAAAACAGATTTGATAATGGACAGCTCGTTATCAAATGTAAGCAGAAGGACATGCAACATAAGAAATGGCAGCTGTAGCCGGGTTGAAACTCACAACCGTTGGATTGTGACGCAGTTGACCTAAGCACTGAGCCGCAACAACCCTAAAGATTGCCGGGCCAGTACCAATTATTTTGCTGCTTTTACTCCAGCAATGCAATAAACGGTATATACAGTAAGTAGCAAAGAGTCCAGTTGACTAAAAGAAAAAAAGACATTTGGTAAAATACAATTCCACTACTAAACTACCAACTGTAGACAGGCAGAGCACTATGCAGAATAATAATAAAATAAAAATAAAAATGTGGACAACTAGTTGTGAAATATTACCAGAAGAACATGCAACATAAGAACTTAGTGACTGCAGCCAGCTTTATTGAGTTGTATCAATGAACAAAATAAAATAGAATACATTTTTGAATTTTGAATAACTAGTTAAAAAGGATGTTACTAAAAGGCCCCGATGACCATGGAACCATAGCTGGATGGAAAGCCTCAACCTTCCGTTCTAAAAGCAGCGGAGATAATCATTGAGCTGCAAAAGCCAGATACGTGGAGCGCCAACAGGACCAGTAGACATCATTTTTAGACAATAATAAATAGAAATAGTATATAAGCAGTGAGTTGTTTTAAGAAAATAAAATGGAATAAAATCAACAAATATCCAGCTCCCATAGCAGGAAACAGACCTACAACCGTTTGCTTGCAAGAAAACGGACCAAACCACTCCGGCACAATGGCTAGTTGTAAAATGCTACTAAAAAGCAAAGCATAACATCAGCCCTGCACCCATAGCATGATTCAAACTCTCTACCCTATGTTTACAAGGCTGCTTTCTAACCCACTAAGCCACAAAGGTGATCTGTGGGCAGGGCTAAAAATGACAGGACCCATTCTTTCCATCTTTGACAAGGCTAGCCAGAACACAACAAACCATTCCTGTAATATATGGGATATGGGGATCAGATAGAATGGGGAATGAGAAATATAGGGTTAAGATAGAATGGGGAGGGTAAAGAAAAGTAATCTGGTTGGGGGAAATATGTCAACCTAGAGGGAAAATACATGCAGGGTGTCTGGCTAGGGAATATACGATGTGGGGGATGTGGGCTCTGTGAAGGAGCAGAAGTTATCTGGGTAGCTATAGTCTAGTTGGAGGAGGGTAGAATGGGAATCTAGAAGATACCACAGATGCACAAACACCAACAGTGTACACAGCCTTAAAGGGACACTAAACCCATTTTTTTCTTTAATGATTCAGACAGATCATGTAACTTTAAGCAACTTTCTAATTTACTCCTATTATCAATTTTTCTTCATTCTCTTGCTATCTTTATTTAAAAAGCAGGAATGTGATGCATAGGAGCCGACCCATTTTTGGTTGAGAAACTGGGTTATGCTTGATTATTGGTGGGTAAATGTCAGCCTCCAATAAGCAAGCACTATCCATGGTTCTGAACCTAAAATGGGCTGGCTGCTAAGATTTACATTCCTGCTTTTAAAATAAAGATAGCAAAAGAATGAAGAAAAACTGATAATAGGAGTAAATTAGCAAGTTGCTTAAAATGTCATGCTCTATCTGAATCATGAAAGAAAACATTTGGGTTCGGTATCCCTTTAAAGGAGAAGCACATTCAACATGCACACAGCCTTAAAGGGACCGGGAAAGCCAATATGACGCATTGCCTAGGAGTGTGTCTGAAAGTTAAAGGGACAGTCTACACCTATAGCAACATAACTTCAAACCATAGATCGATTATTTAACTCTCCCCCACTACCATAACGAGTCCTCTACACCAACTGAGTTTTTCGAATTCAAAAGTTAGATTTCTATTGTTAGAAATGGCCGTCAAGCTCCTCCTATAAACAACATCATAGACTCTCTTATTTTCAACGATCCAATCAAAAGTTGACCACAGGTTAAAAATCTGTCCTGCGCTTTTGTTTTTTCGCGCATGCGCAGCAGCATACGAGCAAAAAACCCCAGAACTCAAACATATGTTAAATTTGAACACAAATCAAATTATTCTGTGGAAAAGCTATTTAGAGTGTAAGTATAGAGTGAAGCGACGATCAAATTAATGAATTAAATATTATTTTGCAATTGTTTAAATCCTAATTTTATTCAAGCGCAATATGTTGTTGTTCTTTTGCGGAGGATGTAGGTTCCAGATGCGGGGACGGACTTCCGGTTACACAAAACACAAAAGATTCACAGGCGTGTTAGGAGGCTCATTATATCACTTTGTGCTACATGCACGAGTATGAGCTAACTTAAGAACAGGACAACAAGGTAGGAGGAGAAGGGATTGGGCGGAGTTTATCGGCCATTTCTAACGTCCAAAATCAAACTTCTTATTTCTAATAACTCGCTTTGTGTAGCAGACTCGTTAGGGTAGAGGGGGGGAGTTAGAACAATCGGAACACGATCTATGGTTTGAAATGATGTTGCTATAGGTGTAGACTGTCCCTTTAAGAAATTTTGGATCATGATCAAAGATTGGATCTCTAAAATACTAACTCCATTTGCAGATTAATTTATTAGACATCATTTTCCTAAAAGGAAATGGAAAAAGGAAAATGTATTAACTTTGTTATCCTATGTGGTCGTAATGTAATCTTCTCTACTTGGAAGTAGAAGAGACCCCCAAGTTTAAAAAAAATCATGGAACTAGTTATGAGTAAAATGATAATAGAACAATTCGATGCAAGATATAATATAACGACTGACGTTTCTACCTTTTTTTAAAAATGGGGGGATTTTATTAGAACTCATCCTCCAGATATACAGAAACAGATAATCTTTCCATTTTCAAATACAGTTTATATACAGGAAGCTATTCTAAGAGGGGGGGGGGGGGGGGTTCCAGATCATTTAAGCTTCAAATGAAAATAGGAGGGTGAGAGGGGATTGGGATCAGACACATGATTTCTTTTTGTTTCGCTGTACTCTTATCAGATAAAATCAAAATGTTAACATCTCATACTGAGTGTAGATGTACAAATTGCAGCATTTATTGTTTGTATTTTACCCCCCCTTTGTGAAAGGAATCACTGTGTAAATAATGTACTCATTGTACTCTTATCAGATTAAACTAATTTTCTCATACTGAATGTAGATGCATAAATTGTAGCATATATTGTTTGTATTTTACACAGTGTAGCAATTAAAAATTATATTTTTAAAAAATATATATAGTATAAAATAAAAGGGACAGAACATTAAAGTAGACAAAAAAGTCTTAAAGGGATAGTTAACAGTATGCACAAACATGCATAAAGTAGTGATAAAGCGACAAGCCTACTATTACCATGAACATTAACAGAACCTTAAAGGGATACTGAACATAACAATTTGTATTTCATGATTCAGAGAGAGCATGCAATTTTAAGCAACTTTCTAATTTACTCCTATCATTAGTTTTCTTTTGTTCTCTTGGTATATTTATTTGAAAAAGCAAGGAAGGCCCATTTTAGGTTCAGCACCCTGGATAGCTCTTGCTGATTGGTGGGCTGCATTTAGCCACCAATCAGCAAGCGCTACCCAGGTGCTGAACAAAAGATAGGCTGGCTCATAAGCTTACATTCCTGCTTGTTCCAATAAAGACACCAAGAGAATGAAGAAAATAGGAGTAAATTAGAAATCTGTTTAAAATTGCATGCTCTATCTGAATCATGAATGAGAAAAAATTGGGTTCAGTATAGCCTTTAACGCCTGCACAAAATAGTATTAATTGGACAAATCATACTAATCACAAAGACACACAAAGGGGCCTATTTATCAAGCCGTCAATCGCAAATACGCTGGAATTCCGCAGCTTAATTGAGGAGAGCTTGATTCGCCTTATTTATCAAAGCCTACAGACCGGCAACTTACGGCTAGATTACGAGTTGTGCGTTAAGGTAAAAAAGCAGCGTTAAGAGGTCCTAACGCCGCTGCTATTACGAGTCTTGCAGGTATAGGGGCACCGCACACTTCTTTGGCCTTACCGTAAAACGACTTACGTAAACTTTGTAAAGTCTTTTTTTCTATGGGACTTCCATAGCACTGATATTACAAGTCTGTCCTGGGAGGCCAAAAAGTGAGCGGTACACCCTCTACCTCCAAGATCCCTAACGCATTTAAAAGTCAGTAGTTAAGAGTTTTATGGTACAACGCTGTAACATAAAAATCATAACTAAAGTGCTAAAAAGTACACTAACACCCATAAACTACCTATTAACCACTAAACCGAGGCCCTCCAGCATTGCAAACACTAAAATAAATGTTTTAACCCCTAATCTACCACTCCGGACATCGCCGCAACTATAATAAACATATTAACCCCTAAACCGCAGCACTCCCGCCTCGCAAACATTAGTTAAATATTATTAACCCCTAATCTACCGTCCCTAACATCGCCGCCACTTACATACATTTATTAACCCCTAATCTGCCTCCCCCAACGTCGCCGCCACTATATTAAATTTATTAACACCTAAACCTAAGTATAACCCTAACACCCCCTAACTTAAAGATAATTACAATAAATCTAAATAAAAATGAATATTATTACCTAAATTATTCCTATTTAAAACTAAATACTTACCTATAAAATAAACCCTAAGCTATCTACAATATAACTAATAGTTACATTGTATCTAGCTTAGGGTTTATTTTTATTTTACAGGCAAGTTTGTATTTTTTTTAACTAGGTAGAATAGTTATTAAATAGTTATTAACTATTTAATAACTACCTAGCTAAAATAAATACAAAAGTACCTGTAAAATAAAACCTAACCTAAGTTACAATAACACCTAACCTAACCCTACAATTAAATAAATTAAAGGAACACTAAACCCAAATTTTTCTTTCATAAGTCAGATAGAGCATGCAATTGTAAGCAACTCTGGACAGCACGTGTTTGTTGGTGCTGTCCAATCAGCAAGGACAACCCAGGTTGTTCACCAAAAATGGGCCGTCATCTAAACTTACCTTCTTGCTTTTCAAATAAAGATACCTAGAGAATGAAGAAAATTTGATAATAGGAGTAAATTAGAAAGTTGCTTAAAATTGCCTGCTCTATATGAATTACAAAAGAAAAAAATTGGGTTCAGTGTCCCTTTAATTAAATTAAAAACAATTAAATAAATTAAATTAGCTAAAGTACAAAAAAAAAACGCACTAAATTACAGAAAATAATAAACAAATTGCAAGATATTTAAAATAATTACACCTAATCTAATAGCCCTATCAAAATTAAAAAGCCCCCCCAAATAAAAAAAACCCCTAGCCTAAACTAAACTATCAATAGCCCTAATCTATTTTTTAGATTAGGGTTTGGGCCGCAAAAGAGCTAATTGCCCTTTTAAGGGCAATGCCCATTCAAATGCCCTTTTCAGGGCAATGGGGAGCTTAGGTTTTTTTTGGATAGTATTTTATTTGGGGAGTTGGTTGTGTGGGTGGTGGGTTTTACTGTTGGGGGGGTTGTTTGTATTTTTTTTTACAGGTAAAAGAGCTGATTTCAATGCCCCGCAAAAGGCACTTTTAAGGGCTATTGATAGTTTAGTTTAGGCTAGGGTTTTTTTATTTTGGGGGGCTTTTTTATTTTGATAGGGCTATTAGATTAGGTGTAATTAGTTTAAATATCTTGTAATTTGATTTTTTTCTTTTATTTGATCGCGTTTGGCAGTTAAATGGTGACATTAAATATACCAAAATGGGCCTAGATCAATACTTTGGGTTGTCTACTAAAAAAAAAAAAAAAAAGATATATACACATGTGAGCGGTTATTCAGGGATTCCTGGCAGATATTAAAATGTATCTTTTGCTAATTTTGAAAAAAAAAAAATTGTTTGGAAACAGCAAAGTGCTAATTGTACTTATTGCCCTATAACTTGCAAAAAAAAGTGAATAATATGTAAACATTGGGTATTTCTAAACTCAGGACAAATTTAGAAACTATTTGGCATTTGTGTTTTTGTTGGTTGTAGATGCGCAACAGATTTTATAATTTTTTTATAGTAAATTATATGATATGATGACAATAATGGTATCTTTAGAAAGTCCATTTAATGGTGAGAAAAATTGTATATAATATGTGTGGGTACAGTAAATGAGTAAGAGGGAAAATTACAGCTAAACACTAACACCGCAGAAATGTAAAACCAGCCCTGGTCCTTAATGTTAAGAAAATTGAAAAAATGGTCTGGTCACTAAGGGGTTAAACCACTTAACTATAAGTAAGTGGAGATAGAAAACATTTGCCTTTTTTCCTTTTTTTTTTAGTCTGTTTAGTCTTAAAGAATAGTTTTTCTATGTCTTCTCATGAAACAAGACAATATTTTTACACTGCAATTGGATATACATGGATAACAACTGTGACGTATTACTATTCTCTTCCTGTAATGTAGCTTTCTGTGTTCGGCTATACTGATTGCTCCGTCGTGGCCGAGGAGGACGTGGTTTGTGGATCTGGTGGAGATGTCATCTTCTCCTCCATGGAGGTTACTCTGTCGCAGGGATCTGCTAGTTCAAGGTGCCTTCCAACATCAAAACCTAGATTCTCTGAGGCTGACTGCATGGAGATTGAACGCTTAGTCCTAGCCAAGAGAGGATTCTCTGAGAGAGTGATTGATACTCTCATTCAGGCCAGGAAGCCGGTCACTTGGTGCATCTATCATAAGGTGTGGAGGACTTACTTGTCCTTGTGTGAGAAACATGGATATCAAGGATTCTGTCCTTCCTCCAGGATGGGTTGGAGAAGGGGCTTGCTGCCAGTTCCTTAAAGGTACAGATTTCGGCGTTATCTGTTTTGTTGCACAAGAGGCTAGCAGAGCTTCCTGATATATATTTATTCTTTTGTTCAGGCTCTGTCTAGAATCAGGCATGTCTTTAGAAATTCTGCTCCTCCCTGGAGCTTGAACTTGGTTCTTAAAGTGTTGCAGAGGGTTCCGTTTGAGCCTATGCACTCTATTGACATTAAGATTCTTTCTTGGAAGGTTCTCTTCCTGTTGGCTATTGCATCAGCACACAGGGTATCTGAGTTGGCGGCCTTGCAATGTGAGCCTCCTTATCTGGTTTTCACGCTGATAAGGCTGTTCTTCGCACTGGTTTGGGATTTCTCCCCAAAGTTGTGTCTAATCATAACATCAATCAGGAAATAGTTATTCCTTCTTTGTGTCCTAACCCTTCTTCCTCTGCGGAGCGGTTGCTTCATAATTTGGATGTAGTTTGAGTCTTGAAGTTTTATCTTCAGGCTACAAAGGAATTTAGACAGACTAGATCTGTTTTTATAGTGTATTCAGGAAAACACAAGGGGTAGAAAGCCTCTTCCACTTCTTTGTCCTTTTGGTTGAGGAGCATGATTCGCTTGATTTATGAGACATAAGCCTCCAAAGAGGATCACGGCTCATTCAACTAGAGCTGTGGCTTCTTTTTAAGCATTTAAGAATGGATTTGTAAGGCAGACACCTGGTCCTCCTTAAATACTTTTACTAAGTTTAGCAAATTTTACGTTTTTGCTTCATCAGAAGCTGCTTTTGGGAGAAAAGATTTGCAGGCTGTGATGCCCTTATGTTAGGGTCCGTCTCCCTTTCTACCCTCCCGTGTATCATTCAGTCTCCTCTAGAGCTTGGGTATTTGTTTCCTACAAATAATAAATGATGCCGTGGACTCTCCTCCCCTTTAGATGGAAAACATAATTTATGCTTCCCTGATAATTTCATTTCCATTGTGGGGAGGAGAGTCCACAGCTCCCGCCCGTTTCTCCAGTTGCCGGACCTAAATTTTGTTTTTTTCTTCTGGCACCGTTTATACCCTGATATTTCTCCTACTGTTCCTGGTTCCCTCGGCAGAATGACTGGGGAATAGGGGAAGTGGGGGGAGGTATTTAAGCCTTTGGCTGGGGTGTCTTTGCCTCCTCCTGGTGGCCAAGTTCTAATTTCTCACAAGTAATGAATGATGGCATGGACTCTCCTCCCCACGATGGAAATGAAATTATCAAGTAAGCATAATTTATGTTTTTTTAGTTTTCTGCAGTGTTTGTGTTTAGCTGTAATTTTCCTCTTAATCATTTACTGTACCCACACATTATATACCGTTTTCTCTGCATTAAATTAATACCATTATTTTCATCATCCTATATAATAAAAGGCCAAGTGTGTTTGTCCGAAGCTGTCATGCGCAGTAGAGACAGAACGAGGAAAAACACACCTGGCCTTTGAGTCCCTAGCTGATCTGCAGCCGCGGCAGAAGTGGGCGTGGCCGGGTGTGAGCAGGGGCGTGGTCGGCGTGAAGGGGGCGTGGCCATGTGTTAATAGCCGCGAGAGGGGCGTGGGTAGGTGCAGTCTTGCGATAGAGGGGAGAGAGAAAGAGAGGGGAGAGAGATAGATAGGGGAAGAGAGAGGGGAGAGAGAGGGAGAGAGAGAGGGGGGAGGGAGAGAGAGGGGGGGGAGGGAGAGAGAGGGGGGAGAGAGAGAGAGAGAGAGAGAGGGGGAGAGACAGCAAAAGAGAGGGGGGAGAGAAACAGCAAAAGAGAGAAGGGGAGAGAGACAGCAAAAGAGAGGGGGAGAGAGACAGCAAAAGAGAGAGGGGGAGAGAGACAGCAAAAGAGAGGGGGAGAGAGACCGCAAAATAGAGGGGGGAGAGAGACAGCAAAAGAGAGGGGGGAGAGAGACAGCAAAAGAGAGGGGGGGAGAGAGACAGCAAAAGAGAGAGGGGGGAGAAAGACAGCAAAAGAGAGGGTGGAGAGAGACAGCAAAAGAGAGAGGGGGAGAGAGACAACAAAAGAGAGGGGGGAGAGAGACAGCAAAAGAGAGGGGGAGAGAGATAGCAAAAGAGAGAGGGGGAGAGAGACAGCAAAATAGAGGGGAGAGAGAGACAGCAAAAGGGAGAGGGGGAGAGAGACAGCAAAAGAGAGAGGGGGAGAGAGACAGCAAAAGAGACGGGGAGAGAGCGCAAAAGAGAGAGGGGGGAGAGCGCAAAAGAGAGGTGGGGAGAAAGAGAGCAAAAGAGAGGGAGGGAAGAGAGAGCGCAAAAGAATGGGAGAGAGCGCAAAAGAGAAGTGGGGGAAGAGCGCAAAAGAGAAGGGGGAGAGAGAGCGCAAAAGAGAGGGGACAGAGAGCGCAAAAGAGAGAGGTGGAGAGAGAGCGCAAAAGAGAGGGGTAGAGAGAGAGCACAAACGAGAGGGGGGAGAGAGCGCAAAAGAAAGGGGGAGAGAGAGCACAAAAGAGAGGGGGGAGAGAGAGCACAAAAGAGAGGGGGGGAGAGAGAGCACAAAAGAGAGGGGGGAGAGAGCACAAAGAGAGGGGGGAGAGAGCGCAAAAGAGATGGGGGAGAGAGAGCGCAAAAGAGATGGGGGAGAGAGAGAGCGCAAAAGAGAGGGGGAGAGAGCGCAAAAGAGAGGGGGGAGAGAGTGCGCAAAAGAGAGGGGGGAGAGAGAGCACAAAAGAGAGTCGGAGAGAGAGAGCGCAAAAGAGAGGGGGAAAGAGCGCAAAAGAGAGGGGAGAGAGAGAGAGCTCAAAAGAGAGGGGGAGAGAGAGAGCTCAAAAGAAAGGGGGAGAGAGAGAACAGAAGAGAGGAGGGAGAGAGGGCAAAAGAGAGGGGGTGGAGAGCGCAAAAGAGAGGGGGAGAGAGAGAGCGCAAAAGAGAGGGGGAGAGAGAGAGCAAAAGAGAGGGGGGAGAGAGAGCGCAAAAGAGAGGGGGGAGAGAGAGAGTGCAAAAGAGAGGGGGAAAGAGAGAGCGCAAAAGAGAGGGGGGGAGAGAGAGCGCAAAAGAGATGGGGGAGAGAGAGAGCCCAAAAGAGAGGGGGAGAGAGAGAGTGCAAAAGAGAGGGGGAGAGAGAGCACAAAAGAGAGGGGGGAGAGAGAGCATAAAAGAGAGGGGGAGAGAGAGAGCGCAAAAGAGAGGGGGAGAGAGCGCAAAAGAGAGGGGGAGAGAGAGAGCTCAAAAGAGAGGGGGGAGAGAGAGAGCTCAAAAGAAAGGGGGAGAGAGAGAGCAAAAGAGAGGAGGGAGAGAGGGCAAAAGAGAGGGGGGTGGAGAGCGCAAAAGAGAGGGGGAGAGAGAGAGCACAAAAGAGAGGGGGAGAAAGCGAGCTCAAAAGAGAGGGGGGAGAGAGATAGCTCAAAAGAGAGGGGGAGAGAGAGAGCAAAAGAGAGGGGGGAGAGAGCGCAAAAGAGAGGGGGGAGAGAGAGAGTGCAAAAGAGAGGGGGAGAGAGATAGCGCAAAAGAGAGGGGGGAGAGAGAGCGCAAAAGAGAGGGGGGAGAGAGAGAGTGCAAAAGAGAGGGGGAGAGAGAGAGAGAGCGCAAAAGAGAGGGGGAGAGAGAGAGCGCAAAAGAGATGGGAGAGAGAGAGAGAGCACAAAAGAGATGGGGGAGAGAGAGAGAGCGGAAAAGAGATGGGGAGAGAGAGAGCGCAAAAGAGATGGGGGAGAGAGAGCGCGCAAAAGAGAGGGGGAGAGAGAGCACAAAAGAGAGGGGGAGAGAGAGCGCAAAAGAGAAGCCATGTTTAGAAGCCATGGTGGAACCCCCTCTTGTGTACCAAATGTACTGATTTCACTTTAAGTAATAAAGACCATATTCTGTCTTTAAAAAATTTATCACCAGAGGAATCTGACGAGGGGGAAGTTATGTCGACTAACTTGCCCCACGTGTCAGACCCTTTGACTCCCGCTCAAGGGACACACGCTCAAATGGCGCCAAGTACATCTAGTGCGCCCATGGCGTTTACTTTACAAGACATGGCGGCAGTCATGGATAATACCCTGGCAGCGGTATTATCCAGACTACCTGGGTTACGAGGAAAGCGAGACAGCTCTGGAGTTAGAAGAAATACAGAGCATACTGACGCTTTAGTAACTATGTCTGATACCCCCTCACAATATGCAGAAGCTGAGGAAGCAGAGCTTCTTTCTGTGGCTGATTTTTCTGATTCAGGGAAGAGGATTCAACCTGATTCTGATATGTCAACATTTAAATTTAAGCTTGAACACCTCCGCGTGTTACTCAGGGAGGTTTTAGCTGCTCTGAATGACTGTGATACAATTGCAGTGCCAGAGAAATTGTGTAGATTGGATAAATACTATGCAGTGCCGGTGTGCACTGATGTTTTTCGAATACCTAGAAGGTTTACAGAAATTATTACTAAGGAATGGGATAGACCAGGTGTGCCGTTCTCTCCCCCTCCTATTTTTAAGAAAATGTTTCCAATAGATGCCACCACACGGGACTTATGGCAAATGGTCCCTAAGGTGGAGGGAGCAGTTTCTACCCTAGCTAAGCGTACTACTATCCCTGTCGAGGACAGTTGTGCTTTTTCAGATCCAATGGATAAAAAGTTAGAGGGTTACCTTAAGAAAATGTTTATTCAACAAGGTTTTATTCTACAGCCCCTTGCATGCATTGCCCCTGTCACTGCTGCTGCGGCTTTCTGGTTTGAGTCTCTGGAAGAGGCTTTACAGGTAGAGACCCCATTGGATGACATACTTGACAAGCTTAGAGCACTTAAGCTAGCCAATTCTTTTGTTTCTGATGCCATTGTTCATTTGACTAAACTAACGGCTAAGAATTCGGGTTTTGCTATTCAGGCGCGCAGGGCGCTATGGCTTAAGTCATGGTCAGCTGACGTTACTTCAAAGTCTAAGCTGCTTAATATTCCCTTCAAGGGGCAAACCCTATTCGGGCCTGGTTTGAAGGAGATCATTTCTGATATCACTGGAGGAAAAGGTCATGCCCTTCCTCAGGATAGGTCCAAATTAAGGGCCAAACAGACTAATTTTCGTGCCTTTCGAAACTTCAAGGCGAGTGCGGCATCAACTTCCTCTAATACAAAACAAGAGGGAACTTTTGCCCAGTCCAAGTCGGTCTGGAGACCTAACCAGACCTGGACCAAAGGTAAGCAGGCCAAAAAGCCTGCTGCTGCCTCTAAGACAGCATGAAGGATTAGCCCCCTACCCGGTAACGGATCTAGTAGGGGGCAGACTTTCGCTCTTCGCCCAGGCTTGGGCAAGAGATGTCCAGGATCCCTGGGCGTTGGAAATTGTATCCCAGGGATATCTTCTGGACTTCAAAGCTTCTCCTCCAAAAGGGAGATTTCACCTTTCACAATTATCTGCAAACCAGATAAAGAGAGAGGCATTTTTACATTGTGTTCAAGACCTCCTAGTTATGGGAGTGATCCATCCAGTTCCAAAGGAGGAACAGGGACATTTGAATTTTATTCAAATCTGTTTGTGGTTCCCAAAAAAGAGGGAACCTTCAGACCAATCTTGGATCTCAAGATTTTAAACAAATTCCTCAGAGTCCCATCATTCAAGATGGAGAATATTCGTACCATCCTTCCTATGATCCAGGAGGGTCAATACATGACTACAGTGGATTTAAAGGATGCTTATCTTCACATTCCGATACACAAAGATCATCATCGGTTTCTCAGGTTTGCCTTCATAGACAGGCATTACCAGTTTGTAGCTCTTTCCTTTGGGTTAGCTACAGCCCCAGGAATCTTTATGAAGGTTCTGGGGTCACTTCTGGCAGTCCTAAGGCCACGGGGCATAGCAGTGGCCCCTTATTTAGACGACATTCTGATACAGGCATCAAATTTTCATATTGCCAAGTCTCATACGGACATAGTTCTGGCATTTCTGAGGTCGCATGGGTGGAAGGTGAACGAAGAAAAGAGTTCTCTATCCCCTCTCACAAGAGTCTCCTTTCTGGGAACTCTAATAGATTCTGTAGAAATGAAAATTTACCTGACAGAGTCCAGGTTATCAAAACTTCTAAATTCCTGCTGTGTTCTTTATTCCACTTCTCGCCCTTCGGTGGCTCAGTGTATGGAAGTAATCGGCTTAATGGTAGCGGCACTGCACATAGTGCCATTTGCCCGCCTACATCTCAAACCGCTGCAACTCTGCATGCTCTGTCAGTGGAATGGGGATTACACAGATTTGTCCCCTCTACTAAATCTGGATCAAGAGACCAGGAACTCCCTGAAGGCTCAGGGATCGTGGACTCAGGAGGAGTCACTCCTTCCGATAAACATTCTGGAACTAAGAGCGATATTCAATGCTCTTCAGGCATGGCCTCAGCTAGCGACAATGAGGTTCATCAGATTTCAGTCGGAAAACATCACGACTGTGGCTTACATCAATCATCAAGGGGGAACAAGGAGTTCCCTGGCGATGTTGGAAGTCTCAAAGATAATTTGCTGGGCAGAGATTCACTCTTGCCACCTATCAGCTATCCATATCCCAGGTGTAGAGAACTGGGAGGCGGATTTTCTAAGTCGTCAGACTTTTCATCCGGGGGAGTGGGAACTCCATCCGGAGGTGTTTGCACAATTGATTCATCGTTGGGGCAAACCAGAACTGGATCTCATGGTGTCTCGCCAGAATGCCAAACTTCCTTGTTACAGTTCCAGGTCCAGGGACCCCAAGGCGACGCTGATAGATGCTCTAGCAGCACCTTGGTCCTTCAACCTGGCTTATGTGTTTCCACCATTTCCTCTGCTCCCTCGTCTGATTGCCAAAATCAAGCAGGAGAGAGCATCGGTGATCTTGATAGCACCTGCGTGGCCACGCAGGACTTGGTATGCAGATCTGGTGGACATGTCATCCTTTCCACCATGGACTCTGCCGCTGAGACAGGACCTTCTACTTCAGGGTCCTTTCAACCATCCAAATCTAATTTCTCTGAGACTGACTGCCTTGAGATTGAACGCTTGATTTTATCAAAGCGTGGCTTCTCTGAGTCAGTCATTGATACCTTAATTCAGGCACGAAAGCCTGTCACCAGGAAAATCTATCATAAGATATGGCGTAAATATCTTTATTGGTGTGAATCCAAGGGTTACTCGTGGAGTAAAGTCAGGATTCCCAGGATATTATTTTTTATCCAAGAAGGATTGGAAAAAGGCTTGTCAGCTAGTTCCTTAAAGGGACAGATTTCTGCTCTGTCTATTCTTTTGCACAAGCGTCTGGCGGATGTTCCAGACGTTCAGGCATTTTGTCAGGCTTTAGTTAGAATCAAGCCTGTGTTTAAACCTGTTGCTCCACCATGGAGTTTAAACTTGGTTCTTAAAGTTCTTCAAGGGGTTCCGTTTGAACCTCTTCATTCCATAGATATCAAGCTTTTATCTTGGAAAGTTCTATTTTTGGTAGCTATTTCCTCGGCTCGTAGAGTTTCCGAGTTATCTGCCTTACAATGTGATTCCCCTTATCTGATCTTCCATGCAGATAAGGTAGTCTTGCGTACCAAACCTGGGTTTTTACCTAAGGTGGTATCTAATAAGAATATCAATCAGGAGAATGTTGCTCCATCATTGTGTCCTAATCCTTCTTCAAAGAAGGAACGTCTATTACACAATCTTGACGTGGTTCGTGCTTTAAAGTATTATTTACAAGCTACTAAAGTTTTTCGTCAAACATCTGCTTTGTTTGTTGTTTACTCTGGACAGAGGAAAGGCCAAAGGGCTTCGGCAACTTCTCTTTCACTTTGGCTAAGAAGTATAATATGCTTAGCTTATGAGACTGCTGGCCAGCAGCCTCCTGAGAGGATTACAGCTCATTCTACTAGAGCTGTGGCTTCCACATGGGCCTTTAAAAATGAGGCTTCTGTTGAACAGATTTGCAAGGCGGCGACTTGGTCTTTGCTTCATACTTTTTCAAAATTCTACAAATTTGATACTTTTGCTTCTTCGGAGGCTATTTTTGGGAGAAAGGTTTTACAGGCAGTGGTACCTTCCGTTTAAGTACCTGCCTTGTCCCTCCCTTCATCCGTGTACTTTAGCTTTGGTATTGGTATCCCACAAGTAATGGATGATCCGTGGACTGGATACACCTTACAAGAGAAAACATAATTTATGCTTACCTGATAAATTTATTTCTCTTGTGGTGTATCCAGTCCACGGCCCGCCCTGTCATTTTAAGGCAGGTATTTTTTAACTTTAAACTACAGTCACCACTGCACCCTATGGTTTCTCCTTTCTCTTGCTTGTCTTCGGTCGAATGACTGGATATGGCAGTTAGGGGAGGAGCTATATAGACAGCTCTGCTGTGGGTGTCCTCTTGCAACTTCCTGTTGGGAAAGAGAATATCCCACAAGTAATGGATGATCCGTGGACTGGATACACCACAAGAGAAATAAATTTATCAGGTAAGCATAAATTATGTTTCTGCATGGTGATCTGCCTGTCTACAGTTGGTAGTTTAGTAGTGGAATTGTATTTTAGCAAATGTCTTTTTTTCTTTTAGTCAACTGGACTCTTTGCTACTTACTGTATTTACCGTTTATTGCATTGCTGGAGTAAAAGCAGCAAAATAATTGATAGTGGCCCAGCAAGCCCTCAATCTTTGGGGTTGTTGCGGCTCAGTGGTTAGGACAACTGCGTCACAATCCAACGTTTGTGAGTTTAAACTTGGCTACAGCTTCCATTTCTTACGTTGCATGTCCTTCTGGTCACATTTGATAACGAGCTGTCCATTATCAAATTTGTTTTGTTCTCTTGAAAACCTTTGCTGAAGGAACCGCATTGCACTACTGGCAGCAAGATGAACACATCTAGTCAGCCAATTACAAAAGACAATTGTGTGCAGGCACCAATTAGCAGCAGCGCCCACTAGTGTAGAATATGTGCGTATTCCTTTTCAACAAGGGGTACCAAGAGAACAAAGCACATTTGAAAATAGAAGTGAATTTAAAAGTCTATTAAAATGACAATCTCTATCAGAATCATGTACATTTCATTTTGACTTTCCTATCCTTTTAAGGATTATAGAGCACCCTAGCTTTGCCACCCAAAGACATTCTTCTAGCTTTAATAAAAACAAATAAACAAAAAAACTCCATTTGCACAACACAGTGCCAGAGGATCTTTTGTTTTGTTTTGTTTTTTTACCCTTATTGCATCAACGCACAAATGTCCTTTTTATTGTTTGACCTTTTTTAACATACAAGCAATTGGTAGTCTTAAATAAAACAGGCCATGGTCTAGCACCAATAGCTGGAATCAAACGCACAACAACTTGCTTGGAAGAAGAAACCACTCAACCACAATGGCACACCCTGTCAGGAGTTTGCAGGACTTTTACCCATTACTTTGACCAATTTAGAACATTAAAGCAAGTAAAAGTATATAAGTACTTGAGCCACAATGGTTTGCAATGCCAAAGGAAGACAGGATCTGCATCCATTGTTTTTCTACATTTAGACCAATATTTGAAGCGATAGTATATAAGCAGTGAGTTGCTTTCAGGAAATAAAATGACTATTTATCTAGGTGTGATATGTCCCTAGAATGCAATACACTACAATAGCCCTGTTCCCCCAGCAGGACTAACACTCTCAGCCGTGTATTTACAAGGTTTCTATTTAACCCACTAAGCCACCATAGATTTGTGAGCTGGTATAAAAACGACAGTAACTATTATTTCCAATGTCATATCACAGTTAGTTGCTAGGTAGCTGCTGGGGTAAGTTCTTGTGCTAGAAAGCACTCAGTCAGTGGTTCAAATCCACACTGCAAACACTACTTACAGAGTGACTTCCAGTGATTCTCCTGGAAATAATGTGCTAGTGGTTCTCCTGAAAGTAGTGTGCTGAAGTGGGTATGGGATTATTCTGGAATATGATCCTGTGATATGCAAAACATGATGGGATTAGTATATGGATGTGCGACAAGGGTGGGAGAAGTCTGGGTGGTGTGTGATTAGGGAAGAAAGGATGTGGATTTGGAAGTGGGGTGGGAATGTGGGGCAATAGTCTGGCTAGGTGACGTCGGAGTGGGTCTGTTAAGGGTGTGAGTAGTCTGGGGGGGTTGGGTAGGAAGGGAGAATAGAATGTGCATCCAGAAGGAAGAGTTGTTTGAGTAGACTGGATAGAAGCAGGAGGAACTGAGTTAGGAAGCAGGATAAAAATGTGATGGTGTGGAGCCTGGAATGAGAGGGCTCATTAGGAAAAAAGAGGGGCTAGTGGAGTTAAAATTTGTGGCTGTGGGAGTAGTCATGCTGGGCTAAGGCAGGAAATGAATTGGGTGGTGTAGTCTGATTGGGTATGCAGTTTTTCATCTCTAGCCAGACTGCTCCTCCATTCCTAACCCCTATTTTTTCCCTCCAAGCTGACCCCCTCTTCTAGATTCCCATTCTACCTTCCTCCAATCACACAATAGTTACCAAGATTTCCTTTTGCTTGTCATATTTTGTAATATTAGGTTTTTTTATTTTTGGAATTTTGTATTATTTTTTTAAGGTAATTAATATATTTGTCATTTTATTTCAGTGTATTTTAATTGGGGTTAAGTTAGGGGGTAATAAACAATGTAGTATTCAAAGGAGTAATCCGGAAATTACAGTAGCTATTATTCTATTGGCTATTCAAATCAGCCAATAGAATTACAGTAGCTCTCATCCGATTGACTGATTTGAATTTGAAGGCTCAAATCAGCCAATAGGAATTCAAGGGACGCCATTTTTAATCGCGTACCTTGAATTCCTATTCAGTGTACGGCAGAGATCGTATGAAGAGGATCCTCCACGCTCCATGGCTCCGAAGTCTTCAGTTCCAGCGTCGCCGATCTTCAGTTCCAGCCTGGCTGGTCTTTAGTTCCAGAGTCGACGGTCTTCAGCTCCGCGGTCATCGGTCTTCAACTCCTCCGCTCCGCGCCAGCTGGATCCTGGAAGAAGAAGAGGTCGCCGCTTGGAAGAAGACTTCTCCGCCTGGAACAGGACCTTCTCCGCCGGTCTTCAGGACAGGTAAGGACCACTTGGGGGTTAGACTTAGGTTTTTTTAACGGGGGATCGGGTGGGTTTTAGAGTAGGGGTGTGTGGGTGGTGGGTTGTAATGTGGGGGGGGTTGTTCTTTTTTTTACAGGTAAAAGAGCTGATTACTTTAGGGCAATGCCCCGCAAAAGGCCCTTTTAAGGGCTGGTAATAGAGCTGATTACTTTTGTAATTTAGTTTAGGGTAGGGAAATTTTATTATTTTGGGGGGCTTTTTTTTATTAGGGGGTTTAGATTAGGTGTAATTAGCTTAAAATGCTTGTAATATTTTTTTATTTTTTGTAATTTAGTGTTTGTTTGTTTGTTTTTGTAATTTAGTTTAGTTTATTTAATTGCATTTTAGTTTAGATAATTGTAGTTTATTTAATTAATTTAATGATAGTGTAGTGTTAGGTGTATTTGTAACTTAGGTTAGGATTTATTTTACAGGTAATTTTGTAATTATTTTAACTAGGTAGCTATTAAATAGTTATTAACTATTTAATAGCTATTGTACCTAGTTAAAATAAATACAAAGTTACTTGTAAAATAAATATAAACCCTAAAATAGCTACAATGTAATTATTAATTATATTGTAGCTATCTTAGGGTTTTATTTTAAAGGTAAGTATTTAGTTTTAAATAGGAATAATTTAGTTAATAATATTAATATTATTTAGATTTATTGAAATAATAATAATAAGTTAGGGGGTTTAAGGGTTAGACTTAGGTTTAGGGGGTAATATAGTTAATATAGGTGGCGGCGGTGTAGGGGGCTCAGATTAGGGGTTAATATAGGTGGCGGCGGTGTAGGGGGCTCAGATTAGGGGTTAATATAGTTAATATAGGTAGTGGCGGTGTAGGGGGCTCAGATTAGGGGTTAATATAGTTAATATAGGTGGCGGCAGTATAGAGGGGTCAGATTAGGGGGTAATACATATAATATAGGTGGCGGCGGTGTAGGGGGGTCATTTTAGGGGGTAATACATATAATATAGGTGGCGGTGGTGTAGGGGGATTAGATTAGGGGTTAATACATTTAATATAGGTGGCGGCGGTGTAGGGGGGTCAGATCAGGGAGTAATACATTTAATATAGGTGGAGGACGTGTAGGGGGATTAGATTAGGGGTTAATATATTTAATATAGGTGGGGGGGTGTAGGGGGATTAGATTAGGGGTTAATATATTTAATATAGGTGGCGGCGGTGTAGGGGGGTCAGATTAGGGGGTAATACATTTAATGTAGGTGGCGGCGGGGTCCGGGAGCGGCGGTTTAGGGGTTAAACACTTTATTAGGTATTGTGGTGGGGGATTGTGGTTGACAGGTAGATAGACATTGCGCATGCGTTAGGTGTTAGGTTTTATTTTGCAGGCAGTTTAGGAAGTTATGGGGCTCCAATACTCAGCGTAAGGCTTACTACGCCTGCATTTTGTGGCGAGGTGAAAATGGAGTAAGATTTCTCCATTTTCACCACGTAAGTCCTTACGCTGTATATTGGATACCAAACTGCGCGGCTTTTCTATACCAGTCTATGGGTCAAAAAACTACGGCCGAAGGGTGAAATATACGAGCGTAACTTCTATGTTACGCCGTATATAGGATACCAAACCAGTGCAAAATTTGGCGTCGCCGGCTTTTGCGGGCGACGCTGCATATCGGATCGGGCCCTACATTTGTATTTCACCTGATTTAAAGCTAGAGATACTGAGGAATCAGATCTAAATAACCCTATGTTGCAATTCCTCATTATAATACTACTCTATGCTAGACTTAAAGGACATGAAATCCAAAATGTTTTCTTTCACAATTCTGATAGAGAATACAATTTTAAACAACATTCCAATTTACTACCATTATTTAATTTGCTTCATTCTTTAGATACATTTACATACAGTTATCAATCAGTAGCCACTGAGCATATTTAGATATGCTTTTCAACAAAGGATATCAATAGAATGAGGCAAATTGAACAATAGAAATACAGTTGTTTAAAACTGGAACACCGAGTGCGGTAGGCTTTTTTCTTCGATTTTTCTTTAGATTTTTTAAAACAACTATGCATGCGTAATATCTCCTGAAAGTGGCGATATTCTTTGAAACAACTGTATCTTGCAATTCCTTAAAAAACACGTCAATTTGAAATAAAGATAATTATCTTTTGTAAAGACAGACAGACTGGCAGGCAGGCAGACAGACAGAGAGGCACGTAACCTTATCAGTGCATACTTTTTGTCATGGGACAGCGAGTTATTCTGGGCCTGTACTGGCATGTTTTATTTATTCATTTGCGGTCAAACTTTTTTCCCCATTTTAGCTCCTCCTCTGCTTACAATGCTGTGAATGAAGGCATGAGCAAGCTTAATTCACGCTGGGTACAAATAGAAAATGCCTACCGCCATACTACTCTGAATGCACCCGATCCTGTCTGATCTCGGAAATTAACCAGGGTCAGGCCCGGACATTACCTGGATGTGTGACTGCCTGGGAACACTGAGTCCGGTAGGATCTTTTCTTTGATTTGTTAAAACAACTATGCATGAGTAATATCTCCTGAAAGTGGCGATATTCATTGAAACAATTGTATCTTGCAATTCCTTAAAAAACACGTCCATTTGAAATAAAGATAATTATCTTTTGTAAAGACAAACAGACTGGCAGGCAGGCAGACAGAGAGGCCTTTTTGTCATGGGACAGCGAGTTATTCTGGGCCTGTACTGGCATTTTTTATTTATTCATTTGGGTGAAAATTTTATCCCCATTTTAGCTCTTCCACTGCTTACAATGCTGTGAATGAAGGCATGAGCAAGCTTAATTCACGCTTTGTACAAACAGAAAATGCCTACCGCCATACTACACTGAATGCACCCAATCCCGTCTGATCTTGGAAGTTAAGCAGGGTCAGGCCGGACAGTACCTGGATGGGTGACCGCCTGAGAACACTGAGTGAGGTAGGCTTTCTCTTTGATTTTTTTAAAACAACTATGCATGCGTAATATCTCCTGAAAGTGGCGATATTCATTGAAACAATTGTATCTTGCAATTCCTTAAAAAACACGTCCATTTGAAATAAAGATAATTATCTTTTGTAAAGACAAACAGACTGGCAGGCAGGCAGACAGAGAGGCCTTTTTGTCATGGGACAGCGAGTTATTCTGGGCCTGTACTGGCATTTTTTATTTATTCATTTGGGTTAAAATTTTATCCCCATTTTAGCTCTTCCACTGCTTACAATGCTGTGAATGAAGGCATGAGCAAGCTTAATTCACGCTTTGTACAAACAGAAAATGCCTACCGCCATACTACACTGAATGCACCCAATCCCGTCTGATCTTGGAAGTTAAGCAGGGTCAGGCCGGACAGTACCTGGATGGGTGACCGCCTGAGAACACTGAGTGAGGTAGGCTTTTTCTTTGATTTTTTTAAAACAACTATGCATGCGTAATATCTCCTGAAAGTTGCGATATTCATTGAAACAATTGTATCTTGCAATTCCTTAAAAAACACGTCAATATCAAATAAAGATATTTATCTTTTGTAAAGACAGACAGACTGGCAGGCAGACAGACAGAGAGGCAGGTAACCTTACCGTGTATACTTTTTGTCATGGGTCACCGAGTTATTCTGGGCCTGTACTGGCATTTTTTATTTATTCATTTGGGTTAAAATGTTATCCCCATTTTAGCTCTTCCACTACTTTCAATGCTGTGAATGAAGGCATGAGCAAGCTTAATTCATGCTGGGTACAAGCAGAAAATGCCTACCGCCATACTACTCTGAATGCAACCAATCCCGTCTGATCTCGGAAGTTAAGCAGGGTCGGGCCCGGACAGTACCTGGATGGATGGCAACCTGGGAACACCGAGTGAGGTAGGCTTTTTGCTTTAATTTTTTAAAACAACTATGCATGCGTAATATCTCCTGAAAGTGGAAATATTCATTGAAACAACTGTATCTTGCAATTCCTTAAAAAACACGTCAATTTGAAATAAAGATAATTATCTTTTGTAAAGACAGACAGACTAGCAGGCAGGCAGACAGAGAGGCAGGTAACCTTATCCGTGTATACTTTTTGTCATGGGTCAGCGAGTTAGTTATTCTGGACCTGTACTGGCATTTTTATTTTTTCATTTGCGATCAAAATTTTATCCCCATTTTAGCTCTTCCACTGCTTACAATGCTGTGAATGAAGGCATGAGCAAGGTTAATTCACGCTGGGTACAAATAGAAAATGCCTACCGCCATACTACTCTGAATGCACCCGATCCCGTCTGATCTCGGAAATTAACAAGGGTCGGGCCCGGACAGTACCTGGATGGGTGACCGCCTGGGAACACCGAGTGCGGTAGGCTTCTTTCTTTTATTTTTTTAAACAACTATGCATGCGTAATATCTCCTGAAAGTGGCAATATTCATTGAAACAACTGTATCTTGCAATTTCTTAAAAAACACGTCAATTTGAAATAAAGATAATTATCTTTTGTACAGACAGACTGGCAGGCAGACAGACAGAAAGGCAGGTAACCTTATCCGTGTATACTTTTTGTCATGGGTCAGCGAGTTATTCTGGGCCTGTACTGGTATTTTTTATTTATTCATTTACGGTCAAAATGTTAACCCCATTTTAGCTCTTCCATTGCTTACAATGATGTGAATGAAGGCATGAGCAAGCTTAATTCACGCTGGGTACAAGCTGAAAATGCCTACCGCCATACTACAGTATCCCGTTGTTTGTTACATTAAAGTTGATTAAAAAAAAAACTTTGAGTGGAGGTCACATGTTTCCTGTCTAGAGCAGAGCTCCAGTCTGCAGCTAGAATTTTTTGCAGGGGAGCGCTACAGACACCATAGAGAGGGGGATCTCTGCACCACAGGGTAGGACTACAGACACCATAGAAAGGGGGATCCATGCACCACAGGGGGAAATCTGCAGGTACCATAGAGAGGGGGGAGACAGGCAGCACGGGTCGGGTAGTGTGCCCTAGACACCGCACAGTCACACACACACATTTTATTATTGCAACATAAAATTAGGCAGGATTACTAGAAAAATAAAAAAAAGTTTTTAAAAAATAGATTATTTTGCTACATGGCCTGGAGTGGCTCCTTCTTTTCATTCAGCTAACAGTTACTTCCCTCATACAGGCAGTGCTGCTGATGAGGCCCCAGATCTGCACCCCTACCTGCAGCCACTAAACTTGTATGCCAGGAACTGAGCAAAATTATGCGCTATGCGCATAAACCTCGCTATGTGGTTTCCCTTTGCTCAGCTGGTTACCAAATGATGTGGTCCTGCACTGCAGCGGCCCACCAGGAAAAGTTCTGGCATCCCGGCCAGCCAATCCGGCCCTGTTTAGATGCCTTAAAGGGACAGGAAATCCCCAAATGTTCTTTCATGATTTGGATAGAACATACAATTTTAAACAACTTTCCAACTTACTTCCATTATCACATTTGCTTCATTCTCTTGTTATCCTTTGCTAAATGAACAGCATTGCCCTACTGGCAGCAAAATGAGCACATCTAGTTAGCCAATCACAAAAGACAAATGTGTGCAGGCACCAATTAGCAGCAGCTCCCACTATTGTAGAATATGTGCGTATTCTTTTACAACAAGGGATACCAAGAGAACAAAGCACATTTGAAAATAGAAGTGAATTTAAATGTGTCTAAAAATTACATGCTCTATCAGAATCATGCAGGTTTAATTTAGACTTTCCGATTCCTTTAAGGGCCACATATACATTTATGGGTATTAAACACACAAATACTCACCTTGAGTATGGAGTGCAGTTCTGGGGAACAATCTAAAAAAACGACTTTGCAGACTTAGACAAAGCTCAGAGAAGGGCCACAAAGGTAATAATGGGAATAGGGAATTTAAGCTATGATGAGAGGTTAGCCAAACTGGGTCTGTTTTCTCTAGAAGAAATGCGCTTGGGAGGTGACGTGATTACTTTATATAACTACTAGTCCTAATGCCCGTTCACACGGGCCATTTTTTGCAGTACATCGGTCCCACCCCTTGCTCTCTCTCTCCCCCTCTCTTTTGTGCTCTCTCCCCCTCTCTTTTGCACTCTCTCCCCTTCTCTTTTGCGTTCTCTCTCGCTCCACCTCTCTTTTGCTCTCTCTCGCTCCACCTCTCTTTTGCTCTCTCTCTCCCCCCTCTATTTTGCTCTCTCTCCCCTCTCTCTCCCCCCTCTCTTTTGCTCTCTCTCCCCCTCTCTTTTGTGCTCTCTCCCTCTTTTGCGCTCTCTCCCCCTCTCTTTTGCTCTCTCTTTCTCCTTTTCTCTGTTGCTCCCTCTCTCCCCCTCTATTTGGCTCTCTCTCCACCTCTCTTTTGCTCTCTCTCCCCCTTTCATTTGCTTTCTCACCCCCCTCTCTTTTGCTCTTCCCATCTCTTTTGCGCTCTCTCTCCCCCCTCTTTTTTACGTTCTCTCTCCCCCTTCTCTTTTGCGTTCTCACTTTTGCGCTCTCTCTCCCCCTCTCTTGTGCGCGCTCTCTCTACCCCTCTCTTTTGTGCTCTCTCTCTCCCCCTCTCTTTTGCGCTCTCTCCCTCTCTTTTGTGCTCTCTCTCTCCCCCCTCTCTTTTGTGCTTTCTCTCTCGCCCCCTCTCTTTTGCGCTCTCTCTCCTCCTTCTCTTTTGCGTCTCTCTCCCCCTCTCTTTTGCCCTCTCTCCCCCCTCTCTTTTGAGCTCTCTCTCCTTCTCTCTTTTGCTCCCTCTCTCCCCCTCTCTTTTGCTCTCTCTCCCCCTCTCTTTTGCTCTCGCTCCCCCTCTTTTTTGCTCTCTCGCTCCCCCTCTCTTTTGTGCTCTCTTTCTCCCCCTCTCTTTTGCGCTCTCTCTCTCCCCCTCTCTTTTGCACTCTCTCTCTCCCCCTCTCTTTTGCGCTCTCTCTCCCCCTCTCTTTTGCGCTCTCTCTCTCCCCCTCTCTTTTGCGCTCTCTCTCTCCCCCTCTCTTTTGTGCTCTCTCTGTCTCCCCCTCTCTTTTACGCTCTCTCTCCCCCTCTCTTTGCGCTCTCTCTCCCCCCTCTCTTTTGCGTCTCTCTCCCCCTCTCTCCCCCCTCTCTTTTGCGCTCTCTCTCCCCTCTCTCTTTTGCTCCCTCTCTCCCCCCTCTCTTTTGCTCTCTCTCCCCCTCTCTTTTACTCTCTCTCTCCCTCTCTTTTGCTCTCTCGCTCCCCCTCTCTTTTGCTCTCTCTCTCTACCCCTCTCTTTTGCTCTCTCTCTCTACCCCTCTCTTTTGCGCTCTCTCCCCCTCTCTTTTGCGCTCTCTCTCTCCCCCTCTCTTTTGCGCTCTCTCTCTCCCCTCTCTTTTGCGCTCTCTCTCCCCCCTCTCTTTTGCGTCTCTCTCCCCCTCTCTCCCCCTCTCTTTTGCGCTCTCTCTCCCCTCTCTCTTTTGCTCCCTCTCTCCCCCTCTCTTTTGCTCTCTCTCCCCCTCTCTTTTGCTCTCTCGCTCCCCTTCTCTTTTGCTCTCTCTCT